>NC_138173.1:20939994-21004994 GCF_964165515.1 Mesoplodon bidens | reverse complement strand
TGGATTTGCATGGATTTTTGCATTTAAATATAAACATCCTCACATTTTTCACATCATTATCTATTCAAGCCACCTATTCATATTCTCACAGCCTGTGACTCTGCCTTTTAGGCAATGCTAATCAATTTTTAAATTATTTACTTTACCCTATAACACAGAACTCTAGCTGGAAATATCCAATTTTGCCTGCTATCTTTTCAATCAGGCCAATATTTTTATTGTTTCTAGATAAAATCGGCTGCCACTATCACTGATAATATTTTGTAGATGTAAAAGAGCAAAGGTTTTAGATAGCTTGTTAGTATGCTTCATATACCTCTAAACTAAATTTTTAGCTATTGGACCAAGTATCTAGACCAGTACAAATCCTTTAGAATTGACTGTCTTGTAAAAAATTTTCAAATTTCTAAAATATTACACAGACCTGAATATGTGTCATATATATCTAATTATGTATGTAAAAGTCAGGAAAATCGTATTTCTTTTTTAAAAATCATGAAGTAAAATTCTGATATTTATGGGAAAGTATACTATTTTGAAATAATTTGAAGTTATTTCCCTTACAGTATATATTTTGCATGTGTCCCTTAGAAATATCATACATAATTTCTTATTCTTTCATTTCACAGAAAAAAAAAATAGCAAAAGCAATACAGTTTATTTAATATTTAGAAGTGAGAATGAAGCTGAATAACTCATTCTCTCAAAAATCAGGAAACATAAAATAGAGTAAATGTGAATCAAGACAGATGTATTTCTGTCAGCCAATATGGCTAGAATTAGTCTTTGAACTTAATAACATCTATTTTTAAATCTGAATGAAATGGATGGAAAAAGATTTACAAACCTGGGCAAATTCAATTACCAGAATCACCCATTTCTTCCTGATGAACATATGATACCACTTCAAAATATTTTTTTCCAGTAATCTTATCGTCACCTGCCATGATTAACAATAACAAACGCGTTACCACCAAATATGTGCCATTTCAGACCCAGGGCCCTGAATGCCATAATAGCACTCATCACTATAATGATAATGACTCATTATTATCTGATGATTCTCAGATGAGAAACTTCTGAGCCCAGAATTTGGACTAGACTCTAGGGTAGGGAAAGCCAAAACAACCAGTGCTTTCATTCATTCGGGTCCAAAAATGGGTCTCTTTGGAAGGGATAGGAAAATTCCTGATTTGACTGAAGAGCTGATGCTGTCATGTCTCCCAGATAAAACTGTAATTTTTTTTTTTTTTTGCCATCCTACTCTTTTACTTATTAAGCCTGAAATGATGTGCCTGAAAAAGAGGGGTATAATTTTCCTCTAGTCCTCAATAAAAGTTCTAAATGTCATTTCTAATCCATAGCAAAAGATATAACTTTAAAGTATAGATGAAATAAATTAGATAATCAAATTAGCTACTTAGTTCATTTTAAAAACTCCAAGTTTTCTAAAAAGTAGTATAGTAATGGTCCTACGTAGATTATTTCAAAGCCAAATATTAAAGTGAAACTCATCTTCCAGGGTAAAACATTTACAGAATATGAAGGCTCCATTCTCCCACCCTTTGTTTACATATCTTTTGTATCACCCCAGAGGAGACCAAGAGTTAGAAGACTATGTTTTTCACCTCCAAACCACTTGTAAAAGTGCTAGAATTAAGTAAGCACTTAAGAATTGAGTCAACGTAAACAAAAATATGTATGACATATAAATCATTAAACTCAGAACTCAACCAACTTACTAAATATGATTGTAGAAAAAGTATATTATTTACAGATTTAGGTAATAATTCTGTGACATTTAACATCATCTAATAACTCTATGAACCAATTTAGCCCACCTCTAGTTTATCTGAATATATCTGACTATAGTATGGATAGAGTATTTCTAAATATGGATCTTTCCTATATTAAACTTTTTCTGGATTGTCTGAGTAAATGTGAAATGGTTATGTGGAGTTTGGAAAGTTAGTGAGATCCACTTTTTAACCGTTTTTAATTCCACAAACATTCGGTGCATGTACCACGGCAAGCGTTGCACGAGTTACTGGAGATCCAAAGGAGGCCCAGTATCCCCTCAGTGAGCTCGTGGCCTCAGAGAAACAAAATGAAACCACAAAACCTGTACTCAGAACTGAGTGACTTGGGGAGTCACTGAAAGATATGAAATGGGAATGAGATGGGTTTAGTCTTCATGTTTCACAAAGACCACTGTGGCCACAGCAGACTGGACGAGCAGTCTGGCTGTATGGCCCTTAAAACAAAGGCCAACAACAAGTATTGACATAGCTCATCACTGCTCTTCCTCTTGGCTCCTGGTTTTTGCCCTAATTCTCTTGATACTTCTCAGTCTCCCTTACCCATTATGTGTTTGTGTCTTCCAGAGTTTAGTATCATATTCAGGTGACTCCCAATTTCTATCTCTGACCCCGGTTTCTCCTCTGGGATCTAAATGCATTTCCTACAAATGCCATCTTGGCATATCCCCTTGGATGTCTCAGGGCAACCAAAACTCAAAAACTACAACACTGAACTGATTCTCCCTTTTTACTTGTCCCCTACTCTTTCCCACACTAACTTCTAATGAGTCCTTTTTTATATACTAGGCACTATTCTAAATGACTTCTGAACATTCTTTGATTCAGTCCCCACAATATGACCTACAGAGTAGGTATTAATCTTATCCTCCATTGTAGAGATATGGAAATCGAGGCATGCAGAAATTAAGCAGTTTGCCCAAAGTCATAGTGTCGATGAGAGAGGCAGTAGTCTGAACCCCTGCAGTCTTTACCAGGACACCATATTCCCTCCCCAAGCGTTTCCATTAGTGGCACCTCAAATTAATTCAGGGGTTCATTCCAGGAATCCGGAAGTCACCTTTGATGCTTCTTCTTCCTTACCACCTACCTCTAAATTATCACTCCTTCTTAAATATACCTCTTTTTTCCTCCATCTGTCAACTTTCCTACCTGTTACCACCTCTCAGGCCATCAACTCTTATTACTTCTATTCAATTCAGACAATAACCACAAGTGCTTGAAAAAGCAATCTGATTCTGATTCATTCATTCAACAATTTATAAAACATTTGTTGTATGCCATGAACTATTCTAGGTACTGGAATTGCAGCAGTGAATAAAACAAAGTCCTTGCCCTCACAGAGCCTAAAGTCAAGAAGCAAAAAAAAAAAAAAATATATATATATATATATATATATACACACACATAAATTCAGTTATTGATAGGGACTGTGAAAGAAAATGAAACAGGAAAAAGTAGGCAGAGAAGGTAGGGGTGGTGGAAGGAAACGCTATTTGAGAAGCTAATCTGATAAATTCACGCCCCAAGTTAATACCCTTCAATAGTTTTCCTTTTCTCTTAGGAAAAAACCTAAAATCATTAACATGACTCTAAGGTGACCATGTGGCCAGGCCTTTCCAGATCACTTCCAGTTTAACACCGATTGTCCCTTCATTTTAAAAAAATTTCAGCTTTGAAGATTAAGTACATGGTCCCCATACCTAAGGGCCCTGCATGATTTGGCTTCAACCCAACTGTAGCTTTGGTTCATTCATTTTCTGCACTTGCTCACTTTACTGCAACTATCCTGATTTCGGATCTTCCAAGTAAGGTTCATTCCAAGGGTAGAGCTTCCTGAATTCCTTCAGCCTTGAATGCTTTCTTCTTCACTTTGTCTTACTCCCATTCATCCTCGAAGTCACGGTTTTTCAGCTTAAGAGTCTTTTCTTTTTCTTAAGAAACCTGCCCTTATTTCTTCACCTGTTGTACTCTGTATTTTTTCTCTGAAACATTTATCCCATTGACAATTAAATATTAATATCATTGTTTGATTGGCGTCTGTTTTCTCCACCAGACTAAAGCTTCACGATGGCATGGAATGACTCTTTCATATTCATTGTTTGATCTCCAGTACCTGAATAATGCCCAGCACATAGCAATATGCTAAATAATATGGTCAGAAAGAGTAATAGGGAAGCAGAACTAGTGGCAGGCAAGAGAGGAGTACCCGACAGACTGAAGAGTTAATCAGGACAAAATACTTGATAGTACTTCTTGACCGGACGAATACAGTGAAGAGCAATAGACAGAAGATTAAATATAGCTCCCTGCTTTCTTTCTAGCTAGGGCAAGTGAATGGAGGATGCTGCCATGGACAGAGATGAGAGATGCAATATAATGACCAGGATGGAGAAAGGAATGTGCTATATTTTAGACATCCTACATTTGAGACACCTGTGGGATGTCTAGATAGAGATGATTATTTACAGCAGAATGAATTTGTTTTATAACAGTGATATTTTTAATAGAGCCTGTGTCAACTCAGGTACAAGAAAGCTTTAACAAGACTTGTGAAAAAGCTAGAAATTTCCAATTTGCCTGGCAGAAGTGTGATTAGAAAAAAAAAAAGCCATAGTCTTTATTTTGCCTATCCAGCCTCAATTTTGAGGAAGTAAGCATCAGCTCGCAGTGCTGAGCTGGCAGCAGGAGGCTGAAATCCCCACCCACAGGTTTCTGACTACAGTTTTGATTCCAAAATTGTGTATACTGTTAAGAAGTAGTTAAAAAAAAAAAAAAACAGTCATAGAATACCTAATAAGATGATAGGAGAAAATGTGATCAATGTAAAATACTAAACTTTTTTGGTTTATTTGGTGTTATTTAAATAAAAATTTTTAAGATTTTTGGCTCCACGCACTGATGTATGATAATTTGCAAAGAGAATGACATCAAGAGGCCCTTTGACTCCAAAAGTAGAGTCAAGTCAAGGTGATTCAATGGAAAGCCTCTCATATACAGAAAAGTACACAAGGCATATGAGATGATGTCACAAATATAAAAACAGGTTCATTGTCCATGTTCAAAAGTAAGGATTTTTAGAGAGATCATTCTCATTATCCACCACCCTGGGTCTCCTTGCAATACTTGACATTGCCGGCCACCTTTTCTTTCTTGATATCCCTTCTTTTGACTTCAGTGGAAAGCTCTTTAAGCTCTTATCTTTCTGGTTGCTTCTGTTTTGTCTTTTTTGCTATCTCTTATTCTTTGTCTTAATACAACATAGATTTTTTACTGTGCTCTCTCTGTCTTTCAACAGCAAATATCTCCTATATTATTTCATTTTCTCTCATAGATTAATTTATCTCCTTGATGCAGATCGCTCACAAATCAAGATACCTAACAGTGACCTTTCTTCCTAAGCTCACATCACACCTCTAACAACCCAAAATCTATCTCCTCCTTTTCTTCAAATGCTACAATCCACACATGAGTTCATTATTCTTCCTTTTAAACCTGTTTCTGCTCCTCCTTTGTGTCCTCTACGTTTCTGATTATAATACAAAACAGAAACGTGGTGTCACCTCAGACACCTTCCTTTCCCCTGCCTTGGGCATCTAGTATGTTGTTAAGTATTTATCTGTTCTAATACAGTCTTCATCCTTAATTTTCTGCTCCCATTGTCCCTACCAAAGCTATTTACTTCATGGGAACTACTGTCATCATCCCCTAAAAAGCTTGCTTGACTAGACTCACAAGGTGAGCACTTAGCATCATGGCCTGCATTATTACTCTTTATTACCATTAATATTATTCTTATATCATAGTATGCCAATCCTGTAATCAAAATCCATCAATGGCACCCTACCCTAGTGTTTATTGAATTCCCAAATCCTTAACATATCATTCAAAATTTCACATTCCTTTCTTGATTATTCCATTCTTGCCCTTACATGCAAGTAAAACCGAACTGCTCACCTTTTTAATTAAATACCTCCAAGTTACTCCCTTATCTATTTGCCTTTGCTCATAGTCTCTCCACTTCCTATCCTTTCCACTTTCCTGTGCTTACATAACCAAATTCCACCCATTATTTAAAGCCCAATCCAAATGTCACCTCAACGATATAGCCACTATGGAGGACAGTATGGAGGTTCCTTAAAAAAACTAAAAATAGAGCTACCATATGATGCAGCAATCTCACTCCTGGGCATATATCTGGAGATAGCTATAATTTGAAAAGATACATGCACCCCAATGTTCATAGCAGCACTATTTATAATAGCAAGACATGGAAGCAACCTAAGTGTCCATCGACAGATGAATGGATAAAGATGATGTGGTATATATATATATATATATATATATATATATATATATATATATTACTCAGCCATTAAAAAGAAAGAAATGATGCCATTTGCAGCAACGTGGATGGACCTAGAGATTATCATACTAAGTGAAGTAAGTCAGACAAAGACAAATATCATATGATATGCCTTATATGCAGAATCTAAAAAGAGGATATAGATGAACTTATTTACCAACCAGAAGTAGACTCCCAAACTTATGGTTACCAAAGTGGAGGGGAGAATGATAAATTAGGAGTTTGGGGTTAAAACATACACACTACTACATATAAAATAGATAACCAACAAGGACCTATGTGTATAGTACAGAGAACCATGCTCAATATCTTGTAATAACCTTTATAGGTTATTGGAAGAGAATGTAAAATAATAATATATACATTTATATATATATATATAACTGAATCACTTTACTGTACACCTGAAACAAACACAACATTGTAAATCAACTATACTTTGGTAAAAATTAAATTAAAAAAAAAGTCACCTCAACAAAAAAGACTTTCTCAACGACTACAACCAGAAATATCCTTGTCTCCCGTTAAACCAAAAAGTATTTTATCTGAATTCCTCATAGTGTTTAACATATTTTCTCTTTCATTGCACTTACTTACACACATGCCTTATTTACTCCAACTATGTGTTCACTACAGGCTGTCCAATCCATCTCTACAAAATGGATTCAATGATGAGCCATGTGCTTCCATTTAGAAAAGTAGTTCTCTTTTCATAGCAATATTGTATTTTGGAAGAACAAAGTTTTACAGAAAGTGCAAAGTTCAATTTTTGCTCTACCTCTTAATAGCTATTTGTCTTTTAGAAGTTAATCCCTTGAAAGCTCAATTTCTTTTGTAAAATATGGCTAATGCTATCTGTCTCACATATATTTATTTATTTATTTTTGGCTGAGTTGGGTCTTTGTTGCTGTGCGCGGGCTTTCTCTAGTTGCGGCAAGCGGGGTCTACTCTTCGTTGCGGTGCGCGGGCTTCTCACTGCGGTGGCTTCTCTTGCTGCGGAGCGTGGGCTCTAGGTGCGTGGGCTTCAGTAGTTTCAGCACATGGGCTTAGCTGCTCCATGGCATGTGGGATCGTCCAGGCCCAGGGCTCGAACTTATGTCCCCTGCATTGGCAGGCGGATTCTTAACCACTGCGCCACCAGGGAAGCCCTGTCTCATATATTTTTAATAAGATTGTCAGACAATAACACACAGACCGCTGTGTGCAGGTATCTGATAGATGGTGTCTCTCTTTCTTTCCCCATTCTATTTTCAGTAGGTCTCTAAGAAGGCTTACGTACCCACGAATGCTGATTTTACTGAGCAACATTCAAAGACGTGCTGGGAGAACAAGAGCACGTGAGATCTGGGAATGAAGAAGGCCAGCCGGCCAGGAGAAACCAAGCCGTGTTTCCTAGTCATTAGGACAAAACTGAAGAAAACACAAAGGTTTACCTAAAGAATTTGTCCCAACCCAGAAATATCAACATAATGTTAATATAAGAGTTAAGAAAATGGAAGGAATTGGAACTAAATTACACTGACTAAATATAAGGGGATGTAATAAGATGCTTTCACGTCACCTCATTTAATCTCAATTTTACTGATAAGGAAACTGAGCTCCTGTGAAATGAAGACACCTCTGTCACCTATCTGGTAATAAAATTGAGATGCAAGCTTAGGACACGCTGATTCCTATGCCCGTGTCATATTTATTGTGTCATGTTGAGACAGATAGACAGAGAGACAGACAGACAGACAGACACACACACACACCCCTTTATGAGAGAGACAGAGACAGAGAATGAAACAAGGGAATTCTGATTCTCTGAAGAGTCTGTCTTTCTGCTGGGTTTTGACTGGGAGTAACTGAATATTAGAAAGGGAAAGAAAACTATATTAATAGAACAGCTAGCATGGGCCGCAAACTATGCTGGACCAACAGAATGCTGCAGACTCATTCCTGAGCAAGGAAAAGTTCCATTTTCTTGAGATAATAAGTTATTCCTTTCACTAGTAATTGAAAAGCAGTAAAAACACCTTTTTGTACATTCTAAAAGAACTTTTAAAGAATTATTATAAAATGTTTCAATAAATCAATATTTAAATAAATTGCTCTCAAAATATTCTCCTGAGCATTATTTTACCTGCTAGCCTCCATTCTGTACCAGAAAGAGAAAAGGGGAAAATAACTAGAAAATTTGCTATTCTGATCTTAAATCCATAGATCCTTGTAAGGCCTACAAATCCCATGAGATATTCATTTTTGATAATCAATAATATAGGATTCAATACTATCCACAGCCCCTGGCCACAGAAATAATAGTGTTTTTACTTTTCAAGCAATAACTAAAATTGGATATTTCCTCAAAGAAAGGTTATTCATATATTTAAGTTACATGTGCTTATATGTTATGCTATACATCACTTTAAATATCCAAGTTGCAGTAACTTTTGAATAATTTGTTAAGTCATAAGACGGCCACACAAAATGTTGATTTGATTAAGCTCTCAGCAACCTCCCACCACCAAATCACATTAAAATTGGAAGAAAAGAAACACAAAAATATTTGCTAGAACCAGAATTAAGACATTAAGATGCTTCTTAATAAAAATCCCAATTACTTGAATAAAACTTTTGACATCAACTGGCCTACATGACCAATTTTCAAGCTGTCCTTTTTAACACTTGTTCCACAAGATTTCTAGAAAATACAGCAGTACTATTATCATGTAATTAATCATTTTTCAAAGTTCCACCCTATTTGTGTCTAATACTTTTAACACTCTTTATGTTCTAGCCATTTCTTCTATCACTGAGGGATATAAGACACATTAGAAAGCTTTCCCTGATTTCTCTTAGCTCTTTAACTGTGGTCATGCCATATATGTGTTATGATATAGATGAAAGCATGGATTTTTGAAGTGAGATAGATTAAAGTTTGGATGCTGCTTCTTTAATTAATAGCAATATGATCTTAAGTAAATTATTTAACCACTAAACCTCAGTTTTCTCTTTTTTTTTTTTTTTTTTGCGGTACGCGGGCCTCTCACTGTTATGGCCTCTCCCGTTGCGGAGCGCAGGCTCCGGACGTGCAGGCTCAGCGGCCATGGCTCAAGGGCCTAGCTGCTCCGCGGCATGTGGTTTCTTCCCGGACCGGGGCACGAACCCGCGTCCCCTGCATCGGCAGGTGGACTCTCAACCACGGCGCCACCAGGGATGTCCGGTTTTCTCTTCTTTTTATTAAGAGCTATAATAACTGATGCATGGAATGATTTTGAAGATTAAATAAAATAACGGGTGTGTGGTACCTAATAGTACTGTGCCTGGCAATGCAGCAGATAGGGAATATAATCTGTTCTGTTGCCCTTTTTGTGGCAGTCTATATTCTGGCATTTTAATTCCTTTTAACCCCATGGATATTCAGTAATGATATAGGAACACTGATAGCATGCTACGTATCAAACTGTCATCCAGTTTTGGTCCCATGTCACTTAGAGGAGATTTCTGCTGGGATTATGGTTGTTTATTAGAGAAGATAAGTTCATTTCATTCAAGATATATCAACCTATACTTATAAAATATTAATATTTGAGTAAAACTACCTTTCAATATTTATTACCCAAATTACCAGAAAAGGGGCATACACCAAACTATGCTCTGAAATTAATTATTTTTAAGAACTTTGGCACATCTACAATTTTATATACTCAAAAAGTCTTCATACAGACAAATGTGCAGTTTAGTTAACATTTATAATGATTTTTTAAATTGCAGTTTCTGGGACAACTTTGTACAAGGATTTATTATTGTATTTAAGTAGTGTCTTAAGGTTTAATTTTTATGGTCTATTAAGCATAACTATCAAGTACCTTAAACACAAGTAAATGAGGTGGAATTACTGTTAACTTGTATTTTAGGTTACCAAGTTCCCAGGCAATTCCAACCAACTGTATCCGGAATGGTATTTTATGACAGCTCGTGACTTTCTATGCTGAGCTTCCTTGACTTAAAATTTTTATGAGATTGAAAACTGGCCTCTGAGATGGTGACTAAAGTTGGGTCATTAGTCTTCACCTTTTAAGAAATAATATCTCAGCAGGCTGTATTTGAACCACTTGAGCTCCAGGAGGTGTTAACAGAGTTGTTAATTAACCTAGGTCTGGAACCTATTGTGAAGAATTCCAGAAAGCTGGAACAATAGTGAGGTACTCCTTAACCCACAGCAGGGAAGAAATGACTTTTGCTCCAATAACATAGTCAAAAAATTTCATAATATGGACATTAGGTTAAAAAAAGAATGGCAACCTGAAACTAATGGTCAGAAATAGAGGCAAACTTACATTGCCTCCAAAAGGACCAGCTGGAGTGGGAATGGACAGAGCTGGACATTTAGAGTATCCGTCTTTTTGGAACAATCTCCATCTCTACATATGAATATGAATGGGCAGTAAAAGAAACAGCAAAATGGCATCTCTTCTATATTCAAGCCTTTGACCAGCTCAAGTCTTTGCTTAAATCATCCAAGATTTCAAAAATCCACAAGGATAGTGATTTCATGGCTTTCCTTGGTAAGCTTGTTCTAATGCTTAGTTATCCACTTACAGCTGAGAAGATCTCAAGGCGAAAATAATCTCTACTTAATTTCACAGTAAACCCAGTTGGTCTATAGAACTAGAGAACTGGCTAGCATAAACAAATAAACAAACACAAAAATTTCTCCACTTCTTGGACTAAAGTTACTAAATACTCCTTAGTCATCCCCTTTCCAGATTAGTATCAGTGATATTGACAATTTCCTTTGAGAAATTGTGTAAAGGGCTTTAACGAGCTTTGTCCCTTTTACATTTCTCTATATAGCTTTTTTAAAAAACATGTAATCCTAAATTCTATATATAAGATCTGACCAATACAATGAGAGAACCCCTACTGCACTCTCAATGCCCCAATATTCCCTTCATTTTGTTAATGTTGTTGAGATCAACCGTATAATTAAATAAATAACACTTTTAAACCAGAAAGTTTATAACATGCATGATTGTTACTCTTATCATTTGTACTTGGACATACATTTTAAGCAGTTTGTATAAGTGCTTATAGTCTGTATTTCTTAGATAGAACCAAAGTAAATTTTGATTTTTCTCTTTTTTACTTCATTTCCTCAATAACAATCAACTATGATATTTATGAGTTTCTCCTAGAAACACGTTTATTTACAACCATTATTGTATGTGCCAATAAATCACATTCTTGATTTTATTCATCAAATGTTAATGGTTCTGCAGACACCCACCTCTCCCATCCAAGGTTCTCACTGCTGAAGGGTCTCAGGCACAAGAAACTCTGAACCATAGGTTGGGAATTGCCTTTTCATGGGGGGGTGGGACTAGACAGAGTGGAGCAGCAGAAGGACCTCCACATTGAAGGTAGGAAAAACTAGGTCCCGATAAGAGAAGAAGGCACAGAAGAAAGAGGAAATAATGAGAATGGCTGCCCATCCTCAACATCTAGATGCAGGGAACAAAAACCATGAGAAAAATAAGGTTTAATAAAGATGAGAGATAGAAAGAAGAGCCATGAGAAACCCTTTGATCCAGCACCTCTTAAGCAGAAAAGTTTCAAGGACAGATCTTGTGTGATATTATTTCCAGAGAAAGAATAATATCCCTTTGAGGAAGTTGGGATTAACTTCTACTATATATAACACTACTATATATAAAATAAATAACCAACAGGGACCTACTATATAGCACTGGGAACTATACTGAATGTTCTGTAATAATCTATGAGGGAAAAATAATCTGAAAAAGAATATATATATATATAACTGAATCACTTTGCTGTATACCTGAAACTAAATACAACATTGTAAATAAACTATACTGCAATTAAAAATATATTAAAAAAACAGAGAATAATATCCCTTTGCCCTTCAAACATCTCTTCCTTCATGTTCATTATTACATAGACCTTATTTGGAAGTGGTAATTGCTTTAATTCTGTTGAAGAAGTAGAAGGCTTAAAACTGCCTCTATGGGGACTTCCCTGGTGGCGCAGTGGTTGAGAGTCCGCCTGCCGATGCAGGGGACGCGAGTTCGTGCCCCGATCCAGGAAGATCCCACATGCCACGGAGCGGCTGGGTCCGTGAGCCATGGTCACTGGGCCTGCGCGTCCAGAGCCTGTGCTCCGCAACGGGAGAGGCCACAACAGTGAGAGGCCCACATACCACCAAAAAAAAAAAAAAAAAAAAAAAAAACTGCCTCTGTGTGAGAGAATCAATACTCTAATGAAAATGTGTTTTTAGACATAGTATAAAAGATTACTACAAACTGGCATCATCTTGGAGGAAGACTCTAGACTTCTTGGAAAAGATAACAAAAAGATGAGACCAGGGGTGGTAAATGTAAATTGGTTCTGTCTATATTTATCTGAGCCTCCACAAGTAAATAGTGTAAGAATTGATGAATCAAAATTTGTGATTATAGCATCCCTGAGAAAAATGAATACCTCTGATTTTATCATGTTTCAGACTTGCTGGCTTGCACCTGATAAATTCCTGTTAACATATTCTAGTATTATGTATATTTGAAAGACTGTGAACAAAACCCACCTAATGCCTAGAACTTACAAAATGTTGTTTACATATTATCTCATTTGATGTTCACAAAAAGTCAATAGGAAAGTCAAGGAAGACATTCATTTCTTTTTATAAATCTGATTTTCTGGACTTCTACTATTACATATATTCCTAATATTCCTAGTATCCTCAACTGTATTCTTCAATATTTGTTTTGTCAACTAGAAGTTCCTACATCTAATGCAGACATAATTACTGTCCTCTAGGTAAATCTGCTTCTTTTCTCCTGACTTCATACTTCTTATACTCTCCAGGAGGCTCTCTCTATAAATACTAAGAATGTAATTGGATGTTCTGGACCAGAAACTAGTCATACTTTCTTTGTAGCACTAGTGGGATGGTGTCTTACTCATTCACGATGGTATCTATTAAAACAAAGTACTCTTGTAAAGCATCTCAATGTGTTTTCATTGAACTACTGGCTGTCCTCCAGAGGGGTAGGCCCACTCCAAGAAAGCATTCTAAAAATCTTGATTTTATTTGTAAGTAATTTTTCTCCAAATGACCTTTCAATTTTAGAGTATTCTACCCCATCATATTAGTACTAAATAGCCCAAACAAGACAACCCACTGCAAATATTCCCAAGTGATCTATTGTAACATGCTTCCCTCAGCATCATTCTGTGTGTGGAGTCAAAGAGATGGCTCTAAAACTCAGGCCAGAAAACAGTCAAAAAGGAGACATTTGCTTCTGAGTCTCATTGAAAACTCAACAGGTTTTATCTGTGAAACATTCCAAAGTGAAAGAATCAAATGATTTTTCAGCCTGAATATTAAAGCACTTTTGCTTATATTTTAAAACACATGTATTGTTGAAAAGAGTAGTTTTCATCTCTTCAGATTCAAGATTCTCTTTTTATAATGTCCCCTTTACTATACTGAAATAAAATCACATATAACATTATCTATCTACACACAGAAATTAAACAACTCAATATAATGACCTAAATGTATAAAGACAAAGAGAACAAAAGGAATGCAAAATAAAACAATACGTATTTCACTTTGGAGAGGCTGAGTCATGGCCACATGTATAATGCAAGAGGTATATGCTTGCAGCCATAGGTAGCAATAGCATCACTGTAGACTCACAAGCACAAAGGCACCTGGTTAAAAGTGTCTTGCGCGGCCAACTCACATTTCATGAGGAGGCTTCTTATTAGTGATGCAGTTTCTCAAGATGGTAAAAAGTACAGTGGCAACCCCAGTTCTAACAGGCGAGGTAAAAGACGCTTTGAAAAGCTGACTCTCATTTCTCAGAAATAAAGCAGAAGATCTCGCACATTGCAGTGGTCCAGTGGACGTGACCCACAACTATGAAATGCCTTTAGAAATCTATCACTGTGATCACCAACATCACCACAGATTTTCAGAACACCCCTAGGACAATACTACCCCTGCTTAAACCTAAGAAGTCAACCCAGGCTTCCTACTGAAAGCCAGGCTGAATTTGAACTGTCCGGGATCGTCCTGGTTCAGAAAAGCTTTCCCTAGCTCCCAGGACTAAGGGATTAAAGTCCTCTGTTTACATGTCTCTTTCACAACACGTACCTTAATTTATCAGATATGTGATTTTAAAGTGTTTGTCTCCACTTTCAAGCTGTAAGCCCCACGAAGGCAAGTCAGCATCTGTCTAACCCTGTAGCCTTAGTTCCAAAACTGTTGTCAGCACATGGTAGGTGCTCACTGATAAAGGAAAGTTAATGAAAGAATGGATAAATGAATTTGTATCCACTCAAAAGTTTGAAGCCCTGACATACTGTTTCACTGGGTAAGGTGCAGAGATATTGATCTCTGAGTATGTATATCTACCTATTGCACTGAACATTAGGTGCATCTTTAGAAATTTTTTTAAAAAGGAAAAAGCTCTTAGGAGAAACAATAAAAACAAGTCAAAATGAGAAGGCAGTTCTTCCTTATGTAATGAACTCAATATGTATTGTAGAACACAACCTAAAAACATATGATCTTCAGATTCTTATTAGTGGACTAGGTGATTGCTTGAATTGCCAAAAGAATATTTTCAAGGTACTAAATGAATATTTATGGTTTCTGTAACTAAAAATGGCTTAACAACATAACCTTCGGACAATGTATCTTAAGAACTAAAGAATCGATCACTTACATCATTTTCCCACTTTAATATGATAGTTTCAAGCTGTCTCTCATAAAGAGTATTTTTTTACTTTATTTATATCCTATTTCATTCCACAAGAGGTTTGAGGTCTATATTATAAAGGAAGCATTTCTGTCCTTGGTAAAGACTGAACAAGTTCTTTTACTTTTTATCTTGGAACTGAATAAAATCAACCAAATTAGAACCCAAGATAAAGGTTGAAATATCTAAAAGTTATGATAATGAATTTAACTATCCAAACGCATCTCCCAACCAAAACTTAGCCAGATGTTCAATCATCATTTCTGCTTTTCCAAGTGTCTTCAGTTCCCTCCCTTAGAATACTGGAGTGCTCAAATCTTTGAGAGTTAATTGTACAGGATTACTGTTGGGCAATCGACCAGCTCCCTGGCCTGGGGGCAGATCATTTTATTTAATGGTTCATCACCAAGACTTTACTAGCACAAAGGACAACCCAGATCACTGCAGTATCACAACAGTGACCAACCAAGAGTCAGCCCATCCCACCTGGGAGGAATTTCACTTAATAAATGACCTAGGTAAATGGTAACCAAAACAAGTAGCTATTAAGACCAAGAGCAGGTTAAGTAAGATAGCAAATGGGGGAATAGATTTTTTTCACCTTTACTTATGAAGTTATATGTTACCTAGTTCAACATTTCTCTCAAATACAGTAATTTGCCTTAAAAATATAGAAATAACATTTGCAGTGAGCTGAAACACAAAATCAGATAAACAAAAAAGATAATGACATTTAAGGTTTGAGAGTTTCACATTTTTTCACCAAAATTGGACTTTTTAATTTTTAATAATATTTTAAAATTTTTTTAAAAATAAAAAATATTTTTAATTTTCAAAATATAAATACCTAAGTAAAAACAATGTCATTTTTGAAATAATTTTATTTTGTGGAAAATATTTAATTCACAAATCAGCACTATACCAATGAAAAATTAATTTTAAAATTAATCTTCAGAAAAAGAAGATAAATATATGCCCAGATCTATTTCACATTGAAGCCTGGATGGCTCACGTTTGGGAAAAGAGGTTGTTTGCCAGCAAAACCAGAAAAGTTGCCACAGGCCTCATGTCAGCTCTGTTGAGCTCAGAAGTCATAAAAATGATTAAACTCTTTAAAATGATATTTACCTAAAAACCTAATTACAGATGAGAGGGACATACTTGTCCTTATGCTTGATATTAAGACACAATAAAAATCCCATTTGTCTTTTTATTTTATTTTTTTTAATTTATAAATCGTTTATGCAATTTGCACCATGTTTTTCTATTTGGGAATATCTTCCCCCTTCTACTTGGTAACTTCTCAGGCACCTTTAAAGACTGAGACCAAATGTGTCATCACTTGCATCCCCCTGAAGGCTCCATGACCATCTCTGTCCCCTGTGCTCCCAGAGAATATTTTTCCTACCTGTTTCTCCACTCCCCACGTTGTGCTGTCAGTTACTTGTTTACATGCCTCTTTCTTCCATCAGACCTCCGTGAATGAAGGGACTACGTTCCCTCCTTTGCATCCTCAGCATTCAACATAGTTCCTGGAACTTAATAAGAGCTGAATATATTTGTTTTAGATGAATGAATGATGTTCCACAGTCAAACTATGTCCCTTGACTATGATAATAAAGCTCATGAATGAAAATATCTGGGTCAGAATCTAAAATGAACGGCAGTCAGAAGTCACTGGTCCCCTGTCACCTGCTGGCTCGGGGCTGCCTCACTGGGCAAACCTTCGCTGTGCACCTCAGTGTTCCACCCCTGGTGCCTCGTCTTTAATCTCCCTTCTCTCCTGGGCGCCTCACATCCTGTGTGTTCTGATTAGGAGACACAGGCATCGTGCCTTTCCTGTGAATCAGGAGATGGGTGTTCTAACCCCAGCTCTTCTCAGTTAACTATATGAGCTTTAGCAAAACACTGCCCTCTCTGAACCACCTTCCTCACCCACAAACAAGGGAGAGAGGTTAGGGCATGGGAGGTCATGGGTGTAGAGTGAGACGGACCTAGGTGTAAGCCTTTCATGCCCCTAAACACATCAAAGAGCCCTAAAGTTCATGTCCAATTTGTAAAACCACCATGATTGATCTGCTAGTTTCATCAGATGGTGGTAAAGAGCAAACAAAAGCATCAATAGATTTAGAAACAGGGAAGTGCTTAAAGACCTCTGATCTTCTTCTGTAGAGAGCTCATACATCAATGTAGTGATCCACTGTCCTGCAGTGATATTCCTCTGTATTCTCCCTGAATGCAAATCTGACTATCTCACCTCCCCTGCCCCCGCATTGCACACCACACATACCTCTTTTTAAAATACTCTAATGGCTGCGCTCAGAATAAAGCCCCTCACTAAGCCCCTGGTAAATCCATTTCTAGAAGTTTGCCCTCTCAAATGGTGTCTCACCAGCCTCACTGAACTGGTTCTGAGTCCCTGACTATGTCCACCCTCTCACTGCTGTGCATTTACTAACTCTGTTCTCTGACACCCACTCCCCACACCCCAGTACTTTCACATACCTCTCTCATAGCGCTTGCCATGCTGTATTGAATTTTTTTTTTGGTCTGGCTTCCACTTTTGACTGAGAGAACAGAGGTGGTTGTGTGCACTGTTGTATGGTTGGTGCCCAGCCGGGTGCCTCTTGTGTGTAGTCATTGAATAAGGTTTGCAGGAAGAATAAATTACTGCCTGGAAACCCCTGCTTGACAGCTATTCATGTTCCTGGGTTAAGAGTTGGCCACAGTGTATATTGATTAAATATGGATATCTCATGGTAAATTCCTTCCTCATTATTGGAAAAATAAGCCAAGCTGTGGTCAATTAAGTAAATGCAGAGGAAAATATGATATTAATTTGGGGGTATATAATAGACATAATAACCATTTTTTTTTAAATTTGGCGATTTATACCCTGCTTCTTTTCACAAAGGATACAAGAAAGCACATTTGTGGAGTGAAAAAAAAAGAAAAGGAGATCAGAAATATGCATGCAAGTAAGGACCTATGAAGCTGCTATAGTTGAACAGTAAATCTGGGTCTGAGCTTCCTGGGAAGCAAAAATGACATTCACAGTAACGTGTACTCCAATCTTGATGTAGCAAGAGGGTGGCGGTGGTGATAGCATAGAGGAGATGGTTTGAAATGTGAGCAATTTGACTGTTTGAAAAAATGTAATAGATGTTACATGCGATATGCATGCATGAAATTAAAATGAACCCAAATTAAGACAAAATATTTTATAAGGTATCTATCTTTAGAAATGTCACTAATAATCAACAAAAGCCACATTGTCACTTCTGCAACCTATGAGCCTCTACCCACCCATCCCATCCCCAATCTAGTCCTGTTTCTTGCTCCTGAAATCAGACATGCAACCTAGTAATGAAAACATAGGTTGAACAGAGGTGGAAATATTTAATGCTTTACATTTTGAAAAGTGAAATTATTTAATAATTGGGCTGGGGAGATACTATACAAATTACACTATAAAATAATAATTTATGATTTAAATGAAGAACAAAAATAATTAATTTCTCTTGGATCTTCATACTGTTCATTAAGCCAAATAAAATAAGTGAAAGAAGATGACATGACAAAGTCCTTCCAATTTGGCCTTGACGAGACAATGCCACCACTCCATACTGAGAGAGCCGCACCTAAACAAACCTGCACCAAGAAAGTAAAATTCTTCTTCGAAAGGAGTTGACTTTGATGCATCTTCTAGTGGCCTAACTTAATCCAGATAATGACACTGAACTCACAGGAAGTAAATTGATGGAAATAACACTAGGGTGTGGCCTCTGAAGGCTGTGATGGTACTATGAGGTCAAGTGACAGAGAGAAAAGAATGAGCTGTGTCCCACCACTAGCTCACACAAGTGAGATCATTAATAAAGCTAAGCTTAACCATGTAGACTCTCTAGAGTCTACTTTATCTATGCAACAAATGACACTTGCTCTAAGACTAAAGGTTCAAAGGCTCTGTCCTGATGCTTAAAAGCAAACACAACTAATAACAACAACAACAACAAAAAAAACAACAGACTGGGCTTCCCTGGTGGCTCAGTGGTTGAGAGTCCGCCTGCTGACGCAGGGAACACGGGTTTGTGCCCCAGTCCGGGAGGATCCCACATGCCTCGGAGCGGCTGGGCCCGTGAGCCATGGCCGCTGAGCCTGCGCGTCTGGAACCTGTGCTCCGCAACGGGAGAGGCCACAAGAGTGAGAGGCCTGCATACCGCAAAACAAACAAACAAACAAAAAACAACCGACTATTTCTACATAATTTCCAACAAGCAATTTCTATAATGTTTGTGTTACTTAATAGAATGTTCAGACTTTCAGACAGCATCCATAGAATGCCAAATAAATGCACAAGTACTAGGTTTAACTTTTAATAAACAAGTTTGCAGGTAGTCCATTTTGTAACATGTATTCGGTATAATAATGTTTAACCAAGGTTTTATATTATCTACGGCACCCTGCTCTTCTTCATAACCTATGCTAATGAAGACTTGACTGAAGAGTCCAAAAGGGGAAAGCAATATGAGTTTCTGAGGAAAAGAAAAATATTTCCCTACACTTAGATCTAAAAAGGTAGAAATGATAAAAGACTAATGATTTGTATAGATAACAACTAAAACATCCCTGAGTAAAAACACTCCATAATTAAATTACAAGCAAGCAAAATAACTGGGAAAATATTTATATCACATATAACAAAGAGCTAGTATTCTTAATATATAAAGAGCTCTAATACATGAATAAGAGAAAAAGTGAACACCTCAATGAAAAAGTGTGCAAAGTATATGAGCATACAATTCACTAAAGAATTTAAAGAAAGTCTGACCTCACTATTAATAAAAGTAAAGTAATGATAAATACCTTTATTTACTATTAGGAAACATTTAAAAGAATAATAGCCCACAACATTGGCCAGGATATAAACATTCTCAAAAATTTCTCGTGCAATATTAATAGACCCAACCACCTGGTGGGCAATTTGGAAATATATGTTTAAAAATGCATGCCATATAATGAAGCAATTCTCTTCCTAGAAATTTATCATAAAATAATTAGGAAAGTATATAGAGAAACACAAACAAATATGTCCCTAAGAATAACTGTTCACATTTCAAGTACTGTAAATAGCACTTTACCTGCTTTAATCCTTAGAGCAATCACATTCTGCTGATGCAAAAGTAAAAGACTTATGTAGGTGAAAGAATTTTCCAAAGATACAATGAGCAGAGCCAAGAATCAACACCATGTCAGTATGATTTCAAAGCCTTAACCACCAACTTATAGAAGGATATATATATATATTTTTTTCTGATTCGGAAATGTCCTAGGACAGAAACAGAACGACTAGGACAAAGGATGGAAGATCCAGAGACATAAAGAGGATCAAGAAACAAATCAGACAGACAAAAATGAAGGAAGACAAAGAAACAGAAGGAGAGCTGGAAAGGTAAAAAGACACAGGCGGAGAGATACAGGACATGACAGAGAAAAGAAGAGGCACATTGTGAAATTATTAATACTGTATCTGATTTTTTTGGCTGTCTGTTTCTTATTATTTTTTGAAACAAGTATTACTAATATAATATACATATTTTTAAAAATAAGTGAATTGACAGTGGAGGTAGGGAACACAGAGTTATCTAATTGGTTATATGCCCGAGAGCACTACTAAAGCAAATAGGCTAGGAGGTTTCATAAGTTTGGATCTTGCACTGAAGGCAGAGGGTATAATTCCAAAATGTAAACCCGTAAAGGCAGATTTCTGGGAGCACAAGATAAAAGATAAAAGAAACTTCTGGTCCAACTTAATTCCAAAGAAGGCCCGGAGCGTGGTTATTCTGTGTTGTTGATCTGGGGATACACATGTAGTTTATAAATCCATACAAAAGGAAAGACCAGTATCATTTTTAATGGAAAGTATAGTCCCTATTTGCAAGCCCAAAGAATGTACATGTGTGCACCTATGTACTCACACGCACATGTGTGCATGCCTACACATACCTCATAAAACAACAGAAAAACAAAAATAAACCCGGAAACCTTTTCAAGTGGCTATGACAATGCTAAATGGAGAAGCACTAATGGTGGTAGATCAACCATGTCAATTTAGGACATGAAGAACTAATTATGTGACTGTAGAGGCTTCACCTTCTTCAATTACACTGCCTAGGGTTTGCAGCTAAAATTAGGTAAAAAACTGTTTCTGCCAGAATTGTCTAGAACCACATATTTTTAAACAGCAAAAGATGAAATATATATGAACTGCTACATGCAAGTGTTTTCCATTCTTTTAAGTCCTTGCCAAATTTTTTAAAGCCATAATTTAGAGCCATACTAAATATGATTAAATATTTATGAATGAAACATTTTTCTTTTTCTTGTCTTCGTGAAGGTAATTGAAAATTATGAATAACACTGTCAAAACTCTAAGCTTCATAGAACTTTCCCCAAATTGACTCCCAATGTCCAGAAAGGACTGCAGGGGAGGCTGGAATCAGTTTGAGCATTCTTTCCTTAAGAATTAGTTTCTTTCTAGCAATAATAATCTGTTCTCAGCACCAGAGTGGTCCATGCATGCTGTTCACGACCACCTTAGGATAGCCATTGCTCGTAAAGACTACTCTTTTTTTTTTTTTTTTTTTTGTGGTACGCGGGCCTCTCACTCCTGTGGCCTCTCCTGCTGCGGAGCACAGGCTCCGGATGCGCAGGCTCAGCGGCCATGGCTCACGGGCCCAGCCTCTCCGTGGGATCCTCCCGGACCGGGGTACGAACCCGCGTCCCCCACATCGGCAGGCGGACCCCCAACGACTGTGCCACCAGGGAAGCCCTAAAGACTACTCTTGATGAGCTCAGTTCTCTAAATGCTCATCAGCAGAGCTGGAGCAGTATGTTACAAATGCAAATAAGTTGAGACTTTCTTTCCTAAGTCAATATTCTGACGAGAATGAAGCATACAGAGAATAATATCATGTATAAACCAACAAAAACACCAAAGACATGAATTTATGGCCAAAATGTTTACCTAACAGCAGGTGGCAAACTATAGTTTTATTTACCTTCTTTCCCACTCATTTCCCCCACAATTAGTTCCAGAACTTTTGATAAAGGTGAGGTGAGAAAGCAAATAGTTTTGCTATGGTTTAACTGAACCTATACCAGAGACAGAAATAAAGATGGCAAATAGGTTTCAATTTGCCTGCCCCTTCTTTTTTTTAAAAAAAAAACATCTTTATTGGAGTATAATTGCTTTACAATGGTGTGTTAGTTTCTGCTTTATAACAAAGTGAATCAGCTATACATATACATATGTCCCCATATCTCCTCCCTCTTGCATTCTCTGCCCCTTCTAATCAACTGGTAAGCAATGCCAAGAACACTGTGTCAAGAAGGATTCTGAGTGGCTTTATTAATTACTTATGTCTACCATATAAACCCAGGGGTGACAGTGGAGATTACCATTTGATTCTATTCTTTCTTGGCTTTTACGTCTAATATACTTCCATTCTTAGTTAGGCTTATTCTCAAATGTCATCTTATTGACATTATGGAAATATAAACAACTAGATATAAGTAGGGTTTGTGTGTGTGTGTGTGTGTGTGTGTAAATATTAACATAGACATTAGTTAGGCTGAGATACCCACTCAGCAAGAGGTGATGGACTAAAAGATTTAACCAGGTAGTGAACAGAGATGAGTGAACACATGACCCCCAATGCATGTGAGTCAGAGGAACGGATTTGCTGTGATTCCAATCCCCCAAGAAGCATTGCAAAGAGGAAATGAGAAATTCCATATTTAAGCTTCCTGTAGAAGATTGGGTGATGTGGGGAGACAAGCACATAGTTCTACTAACCAGTACAAACTGTTTACCCTATTCTTATTACAAGTTTGGGTCTTATCAGCTTCTGTATTATAAAAAAGTATGAGAAAAATGGCTTAAAAAGACAGTAAAAGGCTTCCCTGGTGGCGCAGTGGTTGAGAGTCTGCCTGCCGATGCAGGGGACACGGGTTCGTGCCCCAGTCCAGGAAGATCCCACATGCCTCAGAGCGGCTGGGCCCGTGAGCCATGGCCACTGAGCCTGCGTGTCCGGAGCCTGTGCTCCGCAACGGGAGAGGCCACAAGAGTGAGAGGCCCGCGTACCGCAAAAAAAAAAAAAAAGACAGTAAACATTTCACTCTCTGAATGATTATGCATTATTTTGTTATTTTTATCATTTATTTTCAAAATAGTTTAGAAAGGTTTGGATGAGTGCTTATAGTAAAGGAGGGAAAAGGTGACATTTAGATTCAGATCTGAGTTTGAACCTCAGCTCTGTCACTGAATTTTTTTCATTCATTAATTTCTACATTTGACAAAGACTTATTAAGTATTATATGTAATGGGAAAACAAGACAAATCAAAATATTTCACAGAATTTACAATGTAATCAGGAAATAGAGCAGGGAATTAAAAAGTGGAAAATATTGTAAAGATGCATTTTGGAAGCAGAAAGGCAAGCGTGAACATGGCTGGCAACTGAATTTCTTTCATACTTACTATACATCCTGCTTCTCTGCAGAGTTATTTTGAGAATATGAGATAGCATACAACTTCTTTTACTGTAAACATACTAATTTACTTCTTACTCTATTAAGGTTGAAAAGAACACAGTCTGGCATCTTAAGTCCAGGCCATGTCCCTTCGGTGTCAACTTTTTCACTCTAATCATACGACAGCATTGTTAAGCATTCACAAAACAAATATCAGTTTTTATATAAAGTCAATACGGTTTTAGAGCATCACTCCTAGATATAAATGCAGAAGAATTCTCCTTGAACTGTAGACATCCTCAGGGAAAGCTTTCTGATAACCACAAGTATCCAAGACCCTAATCTTGGTTAATCACTAACAGGTTAGCATCTCTGAAAACAACAGAGCCTAAGAGCAGAAGAATGTGTGGTCTGGTTCTCATAGAATTTTAAACCTGGGACAAAACATAGGGATTTAGAAGGTTATTTTTTTATAATCTGAATTAATAACACATTATCAGTTTGGTAAGAAAAAATGTACAGCAATCATCAAGCTTCCAGATATGCAACATAGCTCAGAAATAGAATGTGTTTGCTACTGACTCTGCAGAGGAAGAATATATAATTTTTAGTACAATATAATTAAACAATCTATCAAAGCATCTTAAAACACTGCAAAATCTTACATCATTTGTACTGAATTAGCAATTAACTCAGCTCAATAAATCCTATTCTATCCTCACAACACCTATAATAAGATAAACAACATGTATTGGGTAAAAATGGAAAATAATTGCATAGCATAATGTATTTATATTATAATGTACTTTGTTTCATTTATCTATATTACAGGATTATAAAAATTCAAAATCAGCTTCTCTCTGCTCTTAGTTCTAAAACTTTTGGTTGAAGAAACGTCTAGCCCAGGAAGTTCTACCAAGTTCATAAAGAATCATGACTTTCCATTTTCTTTCTTATAGATGAATAGGTAGCTAGTCAACTAACTCTTAAAGTGGACACAGAATGCCACCTAAAGCATCTTACCAAGAAAAATGGCCCTAAATTAATGATGATTGATAGATGTTATTCTTTCAAATAAACGTAAGAGCTTTTGATCTTGGACAAGTCACTTGATCCTACACAGAATGATGCTACTCATCTGGAAATTGAGAGACAATCAACTAGACAAGATCAGTTTATAGAAAAGATCAACTTTCTGCTAGACAAGTGAGGTCAGAAGACTTCAAACTAGCATTTTATGAAATATTTACATTAAATTGAAGAAAATCATAAGTAACAGAAAATGGCATATCACATAGAGATGGTAAAAAGTCTCAACTTAATGTCATGGAACACAATTGTCCAGAATTGAATTGAGTACACATGGCATCAATTTTAAAGAAAGCCTGGATCTCTTGAATTTAGCAGTTCATTCCAAAGTCTTCCTTAAATACTGTTCATTTTACTAAGTTTTTTCACCTGGATTATAACAGAAGAAGACAGCAATCTGTCAGCTTTAAATCATAATACAAATGTGAAGTATTATTATTTTATTAATCAATAATTAATAGTAATTCCAGACAACATAAATTAATTTAGCTTTGCATGAGTTGAAATAGGGGAAAACTGGGATTTCTAAGCAAAATGCTTACATGAATGAAGGAGTGGATTAAAACTTTAAATATGGTGGCAACAATTATATAAAGCAGGCAGGAGAAAAAAGGAATAGTTAGGTTGAAAGGCTGATTTGGAGGCTTTTACTATGGTCTAAGTTTGAGGTAATAAAGTAATTTAAAAAAAGAAAAGAAAACACACAACTAAGAAAAGATGTTAAACACAAAATTACAAAGTTTGGCAGTTGGTTGGGTGGAAATACATGATAGGAGTAAAAAGAAAATTTCAGAGTTCAGCGAGTGGGAGAACAGACATTCTGCTAACAAAACGTAAGTCAGTAGGAGTAGTTGGTTGAGTAGGGAAAAAGCTAAAGAGTATGTCAGTGTAGATATATAGGTTTGAGAACCTTACAGACATCCATATGGAAATGGAATCTAGAATTCAAGACAGCACAGGTAACAGAGAAGGATTTATAGACTACTAATGTCATGTGAGTAGATAAGATTATAAAAATGTTTAAAAATTACAATAAGACCAATGATGGAATCTTGAGTAAAAGTGATGTTTGAAAGTTATGGAAGTAATTTTATTCATTCTTTCTTTCAGTTCCTATTACTGTGTTAAGTATCATCTAAGTACTGAAAACGTAAAAACTAAAACAGAGGGGCATGATGGATATTTGGAAACCAAAAAATCTGTGTTTCCCTTTGTGATGTTTACAGGTATAATATATAGTTTTCCTGCAAATATCTCTTGAGAACCAACTCCTTGAAAGGAATTTACCAAATGCTGAAACAATTGTTACTCTTGGTTTCTGAAGTTACCATAATATAGTAATCACTTTTCCTTGGAAAATACAGTGAATTACAAAACTAATGGAAACTCTACAAGTACCGAATTTAGTGCATGTGTGAAGTTTCGACAAGACTTTGTTAAAAAGAAAAAGTAAAAATTAAGGCTTTTGTTGCATACCACGTCATAATTAGGTGAAAGCACCATGGTTGTGTAAACAGAGTCCAATCATAGTTAACTGAGAGTCCATTGGTCAAGTTCATGGCCATTTAGTGAGATGGTTCTCAAGCAGTGAGACCACCAGTGGGGGTGAAATGATTAAGCCAAAGAGGTGGAACAATTGCCTCCCTCTTTTACACCAGATTCTTCTAGTCTCCTGAATGGTTGTTTAGTCTTCGTTTCCCTCTTAAACTTTACATTATCACATGTAAAGATCCTTTCACTCTCTAGCATGTGACCAGAAAATGTTATTTCTAGACACATAAGAAAATAATTTTAAAAACTGGTATTTATTTTACATAGTTTGAACAGAAAAATACTGAGGATGTCTTATTCAAAACAGAATGGTCTAGAGCTTACTTTTTCTTTTTTAAGTGAAGAGTGAATGAAAACTTTCATATCAAAATAATGAAATTTTGAAAATGATGATTAGGGGTGGATCTTGCTTTAATTCTCTGCTTAGAATTTCTATCATAAAAGCAGGAAAAAAAGGTCTACTTTTTAAAGTAATTTATACATCAAATAACATTACTTGGATTGATTGCAGGCAGGTTAAAAATTTCTACGAGAAGTGACACCTTACAAAGACATGTTACCAGAAATCACCATTGAGCCTAAAGAAATAAATGTAACGCTGAACACTAGCAATTGCTATACTTAACGTATTTTCAAAGACTCCTGCTCGCTTTAACTTTCAGACCAGGCCACTATATGAAATGAACCTTTTTTTATTAAAAAAAATTACCCTATATACTTCAGTGTTCTTTGAATACTATGTTGTCCCAAAGCTGCCAAAAACTATTTTAATCGTTAAGAAAATTTTCTCTTATCTATACACCGCACGTTTCATTGAATTCAGAAGTTTGTTCATGTATATTACTGAAGTATTGTTATCAAACGCTCTAATTATCTCTAATTGTCTTTAACCTTGTCTCTGCTATAGACTCCAAAATGTACACTGAAGTTACCATCTTTAGGAAAAAAAAATGTAAGATTAAACTGTATATCTATCTCCTAGAAAATTTTATACAGCAAAATTCAGAAACTAATTGAATTTTCAACCATCCCTTTTGTTTTAGGGGCTTAAAATGAAAAAAAAAAAAAAAAAAAAAAAAAAGAAGTACAGTCCTACCCTACAAAATGCCACTATTCAGTATGTCAGGACAAGTCTACCATTTGTAATCAATCACCCAAGAAAGGAAAATAAAAACTATACTTACACAACTAAAAATTTCATTTTATGGGTATCTGTACATACATTTGCAAATTGTGGACCTTACTGTGAGCAAGGAGAGAAAACATAGCCTCTCAACTAATGTTCATTTTTCCCAGTCTCATCCAAAGTCAAGTGTTTCCAAGGAAGGAGGGTCACAGAGCACTCCAATCTATGGCCAAGTAGCATGGGAATGATGGTAGATTTAGTGCCCCAGCAGAGCTGACTCTAAACCTGGGCCTTAAGGATGAATATATGTTTCTTAGGGGAGAATGGAAGAGGATTTCAGACTGAAAGGACAGCCTGTGTAGGAACACCACAGCTGAAAGTTCATGTCATGATGTGGGGACAGCTAACACTCCAGCGTGGAGAGAGCAAGAATTCTTAGACTGACGTGGCATCAGAAAGAGCATTTTCCCAAAATCAGATTTCCAGGCTCTTATCTAGAAATAGAAACTCCAGAGTGGAGCCTGAGTATCCAGATTTTGAAAGCTTTTTAGGAAAGCAGAGGACATACAACAAGGCTTGTGCATCCCCAGAGTAAGCCTAGGGTAGCACATACATTGTTAGGAATGACTACACACTTTTAGTTGATGCTTTGCCAACAACAAAAAATGCTTATAGGAAGTATAGCATAATTTGCTTTTGTTGTCATCACCATTGTTTTTATAATGGCCAAGATCTGGCCAGAAAAGCCACAGGGAGGGCATGGGTACTCACATTTATGCTCCTTAAACAATGAAGGGGTTAAACTATATTCAGCCACCACCTTTTTTAAAAAAGGCCTGAATCTTTCATCCAACAAATAGTAATGGAGTTTGACTGAATGAACTACAGGGCTGACCCACCTATCTAGCATTCCAGAATGACACTGATGCATCATAATAGGCATGGCCTTTAGAAGACACTAATATAGTAAGAGTCTCTAGATTTACCAGTTCACTACTGAAAGCATTTGCATACAGCTATGTAAACAGTGTGAGCATTAGTAGCCAATGACATATTTCTAATGCCTACAGAGACGTCGTCTTCTTTTTTTTTTTTAACATTTCTTACTCAACTCTACTATGTAAATATGTTCCAGATAAACAGTTAAAATAAACTAGGACTTAAGCTCCTTCATCAGGTCTCACCTGTCCTGGACAGATTCTTTCCCCAGGACCCATAGTTGGGAATTTTAAAGAGGTTTAGAGTTTCCACATGAAACCATGAATTAATTCAGGGGGTCACCACTGAATTTTGTGTTCCAAAACACACTTGACTTAAAAATGGCTATCATGGGTGGCAGTCATGTTCATGAAAAGTAGAAACGCCTTAGCAGACACCAGTGATGGGCCAGAGATCGGAATGATGGGGAATCTATCTAGCATGTGTCTGCCATGCAGCGTGCAGCATGATGTTTGGACGTGCCACATAGATTTTTGCCAAGTTAACTTAGCAGGTTCTCCCTCCAGAAGTTCAGAGGAGGACAGAACCTCGCCACGGGTGCAAATCACCACCCAGTCTCCAAGATTCAATCTGAAGCCCTAAAATCTACGACCGCCAGCGGCAAACTCCATATTTTACTTTCTTTCAACTTCCTTCCTGTCCTACATGTCTCCTTTTTCCGGTCCTGCTGCATTGCGCATACAAGCAGTAAATGTAAAAGATGTAAACTGTTTAATGAGAATAAAGTAAAAGTTTAGAAAAGACGATTCTTACTCAAGTCCTTAAAGAAATAACCTTCTTTAAAAAAGGTGTATGTGGGGTGTGTGTTTGTGCGTGTGTGTGTGTGTGTATGTGTGTGTGTTTTCTCACAAGCTAAGCTGCAAGAATTGTCAGACACACAGAATGGGAAAAGGAAATGGCCTGTAAGATGTCAGGCGATAATACACCTCGGGAGGTCAAGCTGGGTTACTTGACGAGGGCCTTTTGGTCACTGCCAGTTCTGATTTATCAGGACGCTATTGATGGCCACACCAAAGAGGCCTGAAGGAAGAGGAGACTATTAAATCACTTGTTTACCTCAAGTGAGCACCAGTGGTACTCAGTCAGTGATTTTATTGATCCACAATACTGTTCAATTAAGTGTGTTTATTTTGATTCTGCTATTAACATGCATTAGCTGAAGGAATACTCACAGTGGAACAAAGTCTAAAATTATCCCTTCCACTCCCCTCACTTTTTCCTTGTATACCAGTGTCATTTTGAGTTAATGGGTTATGCATTAAATGAACAGATATTATCATGTTTAAAGGTAATATTGAGGGCAGCTCTCAGGCCTTCTGAGATTTCATTTCCTTGGTACAGTCAGTGAGGAGAAGAACAGAGCAGGAGTCAGAAATTAAACTTAAGGGGTAGGTCCCTCCTGGACAATAGGCTAAAGAAGGAAAAAATGAAAGCACAGTATATTTAGTCAAACCTGGGCAGGAAGCCATAACTCCAAGAGGGTCATGGTTAGGATTTGGTGTGGCTCGTTCTCCTCACCCAATGACCATACCAGTACCATCCCAGTGCCTGCCCCTTTTTCTACCAGCTCCTAAAACACACAATCTTCATTCTCTGCTTATTCCTCTTGTACGTTCTCATTTATCCCCCTTAAGACAAATATGTTGGGCCTACTTCTGTGGAAGAACCTTTAATTGTACATTGTGCCCAAATCAATCAAGCATCCGTTCTCACATAATAATATAACTGAAGAAAAGAACATTTCTGAGATTCTATCAATAACTTCACTGTCATTGGATGAAGGCTGGACAGCATGACCAAAAAACATGCTGGCTGGAGTTTTACAGAAACTATTCTGCTCTTGTCTTCATTAGAGCTGAGGCTGAGAACACGGTCATTTCTGAAAGAGGAGAAATAAAAGAAAGCCTTGCCTACTTTTGTCCCCAGAATATGTCTATCTGAAATAACTGGCTTTTAGAATGGCTGATATAAGGAATGGGATACTCTCAAAATAAAAACTTTCTAATTATTTTTAAGTGTCTTCATTTCTGTTTATGCTGCAAGGCCCTTCCAGATTGTTTACACTTTCCAGAATGCCACTGCCAGGGTACTTCTCATTGTTCTTACCCCTAAACACAAACTTGCCTTGTTTTCTACCCAAAAGACACATTTATCTCTCCTGAATCTTGGCCCACATAAATACGGATTGAATAACTCATTCCAGCTGTCTGTTTAGTTCATGAGATTTTACACTTGGGAATAATGATGGAGAGTAAAAAGAAATATTATAGAATCTCTGGACCTGAAATGTGGTCTTCACACCTTTTGCCTGAGTTGATATTGAGAAGTAGGGGTTTCAAGTTAGGATTTCTCTGTTTACTCTTATTTCTCCCCCAGTGGAGCCACAGTTTTAAAGTTGGTGAATTTCACAGACTTTAAACACATAGATTTCATTCATGGAAACACAGCCACCACTTTTTGGCATCCCTTCATGGTCCAACTTCCCTAGAGGGTGATTTGTATTCCACTTCTGGAATTCCATGCACATTTGGTTTTACTGTACACTCCTCTCTTGGAAATCTCATCCACCCTCATTATTCTATCTATGAATTCAATGGATAGTATTTTCAAACCTACATTAACAGTCCCTAACCTCTACTGTATTACTTCTTCCCCTTGATGTCCTGTAAGAACCTCAAACACAGGTGTGCTAAAAAATTGTACTCAGCGCTCCTTTCCTCTCAAGTAAATTCCCCATTTCTATTATCTACTTCTGACACAATCGCCCTCTACCACCATGTTTTAAAAACAACTTAGTCACTTGTAACTCTTCTCCCTTCTTTATCTTTACCACTCCCATAAGCAATTTTCAAGTTTTGTCAATTTTATTTAGGAAAAATCTTTTAAATATTTCCCCTCCTCCTATTTTTTTTTTTTTTTTTTTTTTGCGGTATGTGGGCCTCTCACTGTTGTGGCCTCTCCCCTTGTGGAGCACAGGCTCCGGATGCACAGGCTCAGCGGCCATGGCTCATGGTCCCAGCCGCTCCGCGGGATCCTCCCGGACCGGGGCACAAACCCGTGTCCCCTGCATCGGCAGGCGGACTCTCAACAACTGTGCCACCAGGGAAGCCCCCCTCCTCCTATTTTATTCTTCAAGATTCTACGTCTATTTCACTTGAATAAAAAGTAATGGCTTACTTTGCTTCCCTAGAGTAATAAGGGTTTTGTATCCTCAATACTAATCTCTACCCCAGTCAATCCACCCTACCCACTTTTTTCCCTTCCTCTTTCCCTCTCTGCCTTCCTTCCTTCTTTCCTTTCCTTTCTTCCTCTCTCCTTTTTACTTACTCCCTCTTTTATTTCTCTAACATTAGTAAGCATGTTCTATGTGCCAGACACAGGAATACAAAGCCAAACCGTACAGGATCCTTCCCATCAGAGCCCTTTAGATGAAGCTCTCCCACTCACATATTCACCTTCTAGATAACACTCTCCTGCCCAAAACTAAAAAAAAAAAAAAAAAAGAGAGAGAGACTCACCAAACAAATACAGAGTAAATTTCAAACTACTTACCTCACATTCAGCAATTCTCTTCCACCACCATCACATTTCAAAATTAATGGAATCTCACCTTATTTTTGAGATCTAAATTTTTCGTTGTTGTAATCCATGTAGCTTTAGCAATTTTAGATTGAAATTTATTAATCTATTTTATTTCAAGAGGAAGGAGAAGAAAATCACATTTAATAATTTTAGAACCTGAATCCCTTCTCAAGCAAAGGTCAGGACCTATAAATATAAGAGACGCTATATTCATATCACTTGTGAATGATAATAAGCTCATAATATTAAATTTTAACTTGTACTTTTCTTCTCTCCTGAGCATTTCGTTCAATCATGATGAGCAAGAATGCCTATAAGAAAACGGAATTACTCATGTTCCCATGATAGCTGGCATTATTCTTCTCTGGTTATGCCCATCTTGGCATGTGGCAACACCACAAATCTTCTAAGGCCCAGTTCAAGAATAATCACCATGATGCCTTTCCAGATAGCCTGAGTGGAAAGAATTCCCTGTCCCCTAGCCTGCCCCACCAAATTTCCCCATTTCAATAGGTTATTATTGGACTTTTTAAAGCATGGACTTTTAGGCACACTTAAGAAGTGGGTACATTGAAAAAGTTTTATTTTTTGACTCCTAGGTAATATTCCAAAGTAACTATAAGGTTGTTATATTATGATCTCCTAGAAGAAAGTTTATCACAGTTCTTTTCTTGCTATTCTTAAGGAGCAAAATGAATAGAAAGAGACAAAAATTCATGCTTAAGGACAACAGTTTCTAAATTTTTGAAATTTAACATGGACCTAAAAAAGAAAAAAAAAAAGGACTGTGATCAAATCTGATAGGACAGTTAGTTCCTGGAGAAGACTCCAAGTGTCATAATCCTATTGCCTATGACAGAGTAATATGGTCTTGAGAGCCATGTACCTCAGTCTCTGCTGATCTAAAGGTTCAGACAGAGGAAGAACTTCCTAAATCATGGTTTCTGAGTGAATTGCCTTATGTGGTTCTATAAGAATTTGGTTATAAGAAAAGAAAAATTTAAAGACCAATCTGTTCTGCTAACCCCCTTGGATTTTTATGTAAGAAATATGGATAGACTGTGAGTATTAGAAATTAAAGCCAATCAGTGGCTTTTGTTCAGTGACTAAATTTTGGAAGGCATACTTCTGAAGTTAGAAAGATCCTGGAGATGGCCACTGCAACTTAGACTTCCCAAACTTGCTCAATGATCAGCAAACTTTCAGAAGTGGCTACCAAAGCTTCACCCATTCCCTGTCCAGTGTCTATAAGCAAGTGAATATATGTTACTTAACTGACCTAGTTAGATCAGCACAAGCCATGTGGAGAACCATCAGCAAACACACTCATAAACCTCAGGATCCTAACAGACATCTAGGGACCAGGGGCAAGGCTGTCTGGATGTCTTAAGAGAATGTCTCTAGGAGGTGGTTCCTCTCTACCTATCCACAAGAAAAACCAAACTTCTGACAAGTGTAACACAAAAAATAATCTTGAGTGCCATTTTTGCAAAGCCTTCCTTTCATTTGCAATCCCTTAGTTCATTAATGTATAACACAATATTTACATGTAACCAAATTGCTAAATTCTAGAAAACTACAATATTTCATCTCTTAGTCTAAGAAGCCATGTCACACTGTCCCCTTCCAGAAGCATCTCTGTTCTGATTTTCAAATGGAGGTCTCTAGATTTTTTATCTAACAACTTCACATGTAAAAATATGAATTTATTTTCATAAAGCATAGAAGAAATCAAATTTAAAAAAATACCATTTCTGATTGGCTAATGCCACTGATAACAAGTTGCAGTGGATTCTTACAAATTCATGGTGACTATAATAGCTTTTCACAAACAGCCTCTGCCAAACGCAACTACAATTAGCTTGTTTCAATATAATAGCATAATAGGTAAATTTATAAAAATAATTACTATTTTTTATCTCTCACTATGTTCCAGGCACTAGGCAAAGCAGATAGCATTCATTATTGTATTTAATCCTCACAAAACCTTATAATATAGGTACTATGAGAATCCCACCTTATAAATGAAGAGCCTGAAGGTTTAGAGAGGTTAAGTAACTTGTCCCATGTCACACAGCAAACCAGTGGCACAACAGAGACTTGGATCCATGTCTCTCTGACTCCAAATCTGTAATTACTATGCTATGCTGCCTAATAAGCAACTGGGCAAAGTACATAAAATCTTGAAAGATACTAAATATCATGGTAGTATTAGTCCATATATGTAACTGTTTATTTAGTCATTAGTAAAATAAATGAAATGAATTATGTCCCGTTTTTATGACAAGATAATGACAACGGAAATGCACAAGCTTTCTAAAGGCTTTATTGTTTATTCTTATAGTCAGAATTAAAAAAAAAAAAACAACAACTGTATGACAGTTATAACCAAGAAAAGATAAAACTGCATTAAGTATCTGAGAACGAATAAATTTACTTGTAGTAGTCAGGGAGATGTAGGTCCAGAGACATAGATTTACTACTTAGAGAGTTAAAGGTTGTGATTCTAGAAGGGGAAACCATCACCGATGTTGGTTCCATCAGTAAGTCCATTTTTAGGATTCAGTAAACAAGTGTTTAAACTCTAAGAGTGATTTTGTTCATGAAAGCAACTGTGTATTTGCTGGCAGTAATAAACTTCTGAGGAAAAAAAAAAGTCTAGGTTAAATGTACATGTTTGTAGTGTGTCGTGTGGCATTCCACGTTCCTTTTACCTGTGATGACATAATGCTGCTTCTGGATGCCTGAGAACAGGTTCAGGGCTACACCTACAAGTAATCAAGGGGTTTTTACCTTCCTATTTTGAAAAACTTGAAGGACAACTTGCGATCTGAAATTATCTGCATTTTTGGCAACATATGCAGTCATTAATCCATCACAAGCTGCTCAAAAATCAATTGTATATGGTAGACGTTCATGTTACATATCCAGAGATCTGGAAAACCTCTGTTTATAGACTGGAAACTACCTAGATGAGGAATCCACCAAGCCAAGCTAAGCAGACTGTTCTAACCCCATTCTTCCAGTAAAGCCAGAGGCATAAAAGGAGTCTTTGTTTCTGTTTTTCACACTGTATTTCTCTTTTTGATCTGCTACTTAATATAGCTCTTATGTTTATTTGTCTAAAAAAATATGGCCCAGATTTTTATGTCAATTTAATATTTCACCCTAATAAATGTTTTATTTAGAAGACACTCCTGGCCATACACTGAAATTCAAACCACAGAGGAAAAGTTTATTAAGAACAAAGTAAACTTGATCTGAACTCCACTAACTGATTTTATTAATAAAAATTCAATTTACTGACTTTTTAAAAATAAATTCAAAACAAAAGTATATCATGTGTACTTTTTTCAGAGCTGGTCTTTGCAACTTAGCCATGTATTTAAGACAAGTAAGTCTAACTGCACTTTTACATCAGACACACATGTCACTTCCCTTGATAGAAAAGTGTTGTTAGGTTAAAGTCGTTTTTTAAAAAAATTATATTCTAAGCCCTAAAGGATAAACATTTATCCACTAAGACAGAAGGATAAAGATTTTAATGGCATCTTGCTTTAGGATTCAAAATAAATAAGGCAAAGATGAGTTTCCATCTTCTTAAGACTAAATTACAGAGATTAAAATATATAAACACAAAATGAATGTGTTCCATTTGCATATTATATTTCGCTCTTAAAGTTGATATTGAAGATTAAGGGTCAGCATTTAATCCTCACTATCCTAATCCCTAAAATTACAAAGATAGGCATAAGTGCATGTCTGCTGCACTAAATTACCTTGAAAGAAAGCAAATTCCGGATGAAAAGGGAAGCATATTTATATTATGGTGATTTAAAATCTGTCGCCTAAACACATCTTCTCCCCTCGATCCATTGACCTAAATTGCACACTAAAAGCTTGTTTGTCTGCAAATGGGCAGCTAACACTTTGAGACAATCCAGAGATTCTTCACTTATGCAGAATCATGCCAACAATTTTTCTGACTACAATAAACACTGTCTTGTTCATATTCCACAGAAACAGGAATTGTGTTATAAAACAGAAGACTTTCTTTACAGTGTGAAAACCATTTCCTGGATAGTTAATTATGAAAATTTAGAACTCTGAATATAAGAAGTTGTGAATGCAAAAATATTTACCAAAAATTTCACTAAAATGTTATTATATCTAACAAAATATCGCTAGTTCTATTGAATTCTAATGCTTTTTCATGAAGGGAGAAAAGATGGGCTTTTTTGGTCCATGGTTAAAAAACACTTGGTAGAGAAGTGTTTATTTCTTGGATATTCCTGTAACACTTTCTAAAATCTGAAGTCCAGTGCAATGAATTTTCAAAGTGAACTCAATCCAATGCATAAATTCACCTGGTGGTTCAGAACCCACCACGATTCTTACCTTCTTTTGGAAAAATTACCTTAATATCAACGTGGATGTGTATAACAAAAATATCATAATGGCACAGCAGAAATAGTATACATTTGCAAAGGATCAAATTCCTTCCTAGGATATACCTACTGATTTTGTCAGACATACATTTCTTTTAGAAGATAACTTTCTGAAATAACTTTAGGTACATCAATCAGATTTTAACACTGGAACAAACTTGGTTCCTCTATAAATCTCTTCCATCATCAATCCAGTGTCAACATCATGTTCCTTCCTTTAAACTGTATTCCAAACAATTTCACATGTCTCTAAAGAACGGAATCCCCACTGTTAAAATCTCTGCTTTTTGTGTGCATCTGTAAGAATTGGTATAAATTCAGGAAATATCCCTGTAACATATTATATAACACTGAAGATGAAAATATGCCTCTATTCTTGAATATGTTTAAAAGACTACGTATGATGTTAAATTAGTATGATACTAACTTTACTACTGTAAACGTATATTCAAGTATATTTCAAAGTGCACTGAAATTTTTTATGGAGAAGGCTCATTTGATGGAGATGTAGAAACTGCAATGAAAATGTCCAATCATCTTAAAAAGGAGACTAAACTGCAAATGATCCAGTGATATTCAGCATTTCAGGGCTAAACCCCTGCTGTTTAGCCAGGGTAGTTACAAAAGCAGACTAATGAAAGCTGCAAAAATTATAATTAATTTTCATTCTAAAGAAATCATTCTGCTCTAATCAACTGCCTATCAAACGTCATTGCAAATTATGCTAAAGAAAAAATTATTAGGTCAGGTTTCCAGAGTAAAATTTTCCATGTACTGTATCAGAATAAAGAATGCCTGTGTGGGAATTACTTTTAATGAACAACAAATTACAATTACTAAACTAAATGAACCATCTGCCTTTTTTGTTTGTTTGTTTTCACGGCCTCACTGGTGCAGAATGCATTGTCAGCTTAATTCCCATTCAAAATGGCAGACTGCCTCATCACCAGGGTCTCTTGTCCATAACTTTTTAACAGAAAATCTGTAACAGATGTTTTCAATTTTAAGAAGAGGACAAGTATGTTTTATAAAGGCTGGTGTTTAAGGTACATGCCTTTTTCAGACTGGAAAGCTTGGATGACTAAGTACTCCTAAACCCTAAATTAGCACATAAAGTATTCATAGACCAATACCAATAAAAACAAATCCTGATGTACCTTATTTTTTTACTTTTTGGTACGCGGGACTCTGACTGTTGTGGACTCTCCCGTTGCGGAGCACAGGCTCCGGACGCGCAGGCTCAGCGTCCATGGTTCACGGGCCCAGCCGCTCCGCGGCATGTGGGATCTTCGCGGACCGGGGCACGAACCCGTGTCCCCTGCATCGGCAGGCGGACTCTCAACCACTGCGCCACCAGGGAAGCCCCTGATGTACCTTATTAAACATTTCATTCAAGTAAATGTGTTTTGTCTCTATCCTCTAATAGGTGATCATTTGTTTCAAAGGAGCATGCGTGAGGACATTCAATAATGCCATCTATTATCAAACCTTTACTTAAAGGTGTAAAGTGGTTAGCTGGATACATCATCTGACATCAGCATAAGACGTTAAAAATGGAAAATCAGTCTCTTACTAGCAAGTGTCATATTAGCTGGGTCTTTCCCTGGTAAGGTTTGGGGACCATGATACTGTAAAACACTTGGAAGATTGACTTTTATCAGGGCCATTTATGAAAAAGAAAATTCAATCTGGGCATGCTCTTAAAACGAGAGTACAGCATATGAATATACCTTAATATAGTGCAAAAGGAATATTTACTAAAATTAATGACTATTTTTTCTTTCCAATGCTATATATGGCACTGACAAGTAGCATTGACTCAAAACTGCAATGAGGACATGTTTTAAAACAGTTCTTTAACATTCGTTATTAAAAATTTTTTTCTCCTTTAAATGAAAGGTATTATCCTTACAGCCTATCACCTGCCTGCCCTCGCCTCCGGGCTCTGGGCCTCCATTGATCACTGTGCACGCAGGGCGCAGACTGGGGGAGTGTGAGCTTCTCTGGACACTAGTGTATCTCAGCCCAGTCGAGCTACATGAGAGCTTACGCCCCACAAGAAAAATGGACTAGACATCTATCCTTTTCTGCTGGTCTTAACACTGTTTCACTTTCATTTTAATTTAAAGCTTTGTACAACACTATTTTTTTCCCCCTGACAATCACTGGGTATCCAGATTCCTTTCTGCAATTAAAAAACAAAAGGCAATTGTATTAGATTATTTCATGAACTAGACATAGAGAAGGATATATGATTCCAGGCCTCTCCACAGTCTGGATGAAGCTCTGTCTAAATACTCTGCTTTGAGTGGATATTTAACTATCATGTGCTGCTTTAGAAAAGTGGCTTGCATGCCAGGGTCCACTCAGTGTAATGGTGTCTGCTTTGAAGATTATTTTAATCTTCCCCCACCCTTGTTCTGAAAGGCAAGAATGAAGAAAATGACAGCTCCATTATTAGAAATGCAGCCTCAGAAACAAGCGAATGGAGAATTCTCCAAAGGGATACTGAGGCAAAAGCACATTTTGAAAAGCCCTTCCTTATTTTTGCAACTGTTTTATGAGAGCAAATCATGTTTGAAAAATATTGCTTTTCATATTTTCCTACGTTTTATTTTGCATTTTGATTCTGAAAATAAACTAAGGCACTCCCATTGTGTTTTACTTCTATAGTTTTACGGTATAGTTATGGCCAATAGCAAGGCCTTGGCTTTGCAAGAACTCCAAAGGAATGTTTAATTTTAGGTAAAAATGGTTTTCACTCAAAATATATGTGACATTGACAGTAGCCGTTTCATTCATTTTTAACAACTTTTTGAACTTATAAAATATTATGAATATGAATAATTTATCAACAAACACTCTAACACAGATATACTTAAATATCCCCTAAAACAGACTGCCCTTCTAAAAAGTAAAAGTTTTGAAAAAAGTTACTTTACCAGAAAATGCCTGTATTAACCCATTTATACTGATGACATACATAATAATACTTTGATAAAGGAATTCAACTCATAACAAAATTTTTATGAAAAAAATAGCAACTGAGGACTTATTAGGAACCATTACCATATATTTTACTCCTTACAAAAAATCTGATCAAAAGTGTGGTACCTATAGTTATCACATTAAGTAAAAATTGGTTCTCATAGTCACTTTGAAGGATGTTAGCTAAAATTAGTAATTCCTGTGTGACCAGCATTCATTCCTTTGATTCAGAAATATACATTTATACTATTTTTGTTATAGGTCGAGAGAGCATTGTTCTACTTTACTGATCCTGAAAATATGAAACAACAGATTGACTTACTTTGGAAACTCAGCATTCCTTCAGTTATGCTTGAAATGAAATGTCTGCTGACATCTACAGATCAGTGACTGAATGGGAGAGAAGTTAGAGCAGCTCCCATGCACACTCAAACCCATGGATTCCCTGGGCAGGGACTTCCCTGGCAGTCCAGTGATTAGGGCTCCAGGCTTCCACTACAGGGGCATGGGTTTGACCCCTGGGTCGGGGAACCAAGATATCCCATATTCCGTGTTGCACAGCCAAAAAAAAAAAAAAAAAAAAGAAACATGGATTCCCCAGGCATGTACCACTGTTACTAACGTCTGGATCACAGTCCCCCATTGCTAAGAAGGTAAATGTCTACACTGATACTGACTCAGTTGTAACTTGGGGAGGAAACAATCACCTCTTTTCTGACTCAGATAATGGGCTTCTTCCCCTTCTCCCTACTTCCAGACTTGAAAACCACCTATCCAGATCCTGTAAGATTCCAACCACACACTATCCTTTTCCTGTTTTACTCAGTTGGCCATACTCTCCTGGACTTGTAAAAAGTCTCACCACTTTATAGCTCTCTGTGTCCACTTTCTAGGATGCTTGCTCTTAAATTTATAGGGTTGGAGAATCTTATAAGAGGTATGGAAATATTCCTTGATGGGAAAATGCAGATTATTTTATACATCCATAAGATTGATCCTCCACACCTTTCGGAAGCTCACCAATGGATGCCCCAGAGGTCCCTGGACCCAACTGATAATGTCAGCCTTCAGAGAAGCTAAGCAGTGAAGAACAATGATTAAGAGCACAGCCTCCAGGCAGGCAAATCTGTATTCACACCCCAGCTCCTCAACTATCTGTATGATCCTGGGTAAGACACCTGACCTTGCTAGATCTCATCTTCTCATCCATACAACTGCAATGATAACTGCCTGTACCTCACTGGGCTGTCGGGAGGACTGAATAATACAGTAGACATAAAACATTCCTTGGTACATAGAATTTTTGATATTCTGTGCTGACACAAAATGTAGGGGCTTTATATATGGTGTAGTAGTTGTTTGTGGGTATCTCTTACCATCCCCAAGTCAGGGACCATGTGTTAACTAAGTTTGCATACCCCAGGGTATCTAAAAAAGTGGCTTTAAAAGTACCCTACTGAGGCAAAACTCTTTTAGAAAACTTAAGAATTTTTGCAACAGCATATTATGTGAACAAAGTTTGAAGAATCAATTTTGCTTCAGAGTTTTAAACCCTTCAGTTATTATCTCTTTGTTCATGTGGTCACAAAGCATTCCATTGGCCGCAAGTAAACCAGGTCCTTCTCTTTAAAAATAATACAGATGGACTTCGTTGGGAGATGGTTTTAATATTGCCTGTCTGCCAGGGAGAAGTCTCCTCAAGGTCTCCTTTATCCTTACGATTCCAAGATGAGTTAGTTTTTCCAGAATCTTCTAACTCAATTATTCCAGAGGTAAATTACTTTTATTAACAAATAGAAAAACAAACACCAAGTTCTCCTTTGTCACTTTGAGATGTGTTTGCTCCCAGTGACACGGAAGGAGTTCCAGTTTCTTTCTGACACACAGTACAAAGAGGCACATGGCCTAGCTTCACATCTCTTTATTATTTCATAGACTTCAGTAAATTCTGCTCCTATTCTTCTCCTTTTGAGATTTATTAATACCAGCTTTTAGTCATCTGTAAACCCATCCATGCTGCCTGCAAGCATTCTTGTTACCCTGGTCTGGAGCTTTTCAATCTGTTATATGTCTTTTGGGGTGAAAGGTTCACGTCTATAATATTTCTGTTTTGTTCATGCTGATGCAATAGAATTTTATAACATACAACAAAGAACTGGAATCTCAGCAACAGCATATGTAAAAGCATGTCAGGAGAAAAGGGCAAATCCAGGACCACAGTAAGAGACCGAGTCTAAGAGGCCCCATCCTCGAGTCATCCATCCCATTGGAGCACTTTTCCAATTAATTGGAATAATATGTCACCTAAATGGAACAGCAGAAATCATCTTTTGTTCTTTAAAACCAGGAAAACTAGATATTTTGCATAAAAACGGTAACTAAAATGAAGGATTAATTAAAGATTTGACAGAATCATTTCAAGTCACAACTCCCCACTTCACAGCACCTTTTCACTCTCTACCAAACAAAAACAAAATAGTATTATTAGAGCAGGGTCATTGTTTCAGCCTTAATCTCATCCATTTACTCACTGGATTTATTTTTTAGTTCTTACAAAAAGCTAAGCTTCAAAGCACAAGGTACGCGCCGTATTTCTCCTCTTGTAATCTTGATGTTGGCTATCATTACCACTGCAGTAAATCTGTAGGGCAGGGAATGTGGTAAAGAACAGCAAATGCAAATGCTTACAAAAATTCTTCATAGTTGTCCTTTTATTGTGATTGTATTTGTGCTACTAAAATGTTTTAATAAAAACAAATGTTTGCTCTAATCAAACCCTTTAAGAACCACTAACAAAAGAAATTTCAGGAAAGGAGGGGGAAGGACCAATGCTTTAGCATTAAATTATCTCTGACCTTGAAATATTACCATAGGCAATGAGGTCATAGCCACCATCACACATTATTAGGAGGTTAAGTCTCTCAAATAAAACTTACATTTCTTTAAAACCTATGAACATGGTAGGAAATGTTCTAATCATCCAAACCAGAATCACTTATTTCAATAATTAATTGAACTAGTTGTGAATATGAATTTTTAAAGAGTCAACACAAAAAGACCTGGGTGATTCAGGGTAATCACTTTCATAACGACTTGGGGGACTCTCCCAGATTCGTTGTCACTAATCACCCATTTCAAACCTGTGACTTTGCGTGGGCCTTATTTTGATGGCCTAATGGTGTCAGGAGCAGATTTCAATGTAAATTATTTAAAAACCACGATAAAGGCCAGTACTGCTGCCAGCGTTGAAAGAGTGTATGACCTTCCTTGCATCTCTTTGATTAACATGGGCTGACTTTCCAATCTATGGATTAACTATACCTTTTACTAAGTTCTTTTTCACCCACTGATTTCCTACCTCTTGGCCATTTCTCAGCTCATTTTCATAGCCCCCAGAGGGGAAAGAGAGAGAATTATACTCAAACCTATGGAATTTGCTCTATGAAAGGAAAAGGAAGAGACTGGAAACCACTGGCTAAAATGAGGTTTGGGGATTTTCCTACGTGCCTTGGTTCCAGTTAACCTAGAATATCAAGGGCCTACTTTTTTTTTTTTTTTTTTTTCGGTACGCGGGCCTCTCACTGCTGTGGCTTCTCCCGCTGCGGAGCACAGGTTCCGGACGCGCAGGCCCAGCGGCCATGACTCACGGGCCCAGCTGCTCCGTGGCACGTGGGATCCTCCCGGACCCGGGGCACGAACCCGTGTCCCCTGAATCGGCAGGCGGACTCCCAACCCCCACGCCACCAGGGAAGCCCCAAGGGCCTACTTTATATGAAGTCATTTATCCTTTGCTTCCACAAGATGATTTTAGCATGACCGTGGTGGGAAAGCTATTCCACGAACCAGAACTTTTCATGAAGTTTCTGAAACAAAATTGTATTTAAGAGGATAAAGTAATATAAATCTCGAGACATATTTAAGACAGAAAATTTTGGCAAATCAGTGTAAAGCACACATCTGTCCTAACTTTAAAATTATTATTATGCTTTGGTCACTGGTGGCGCAGTGTTTGAGAGTCCGCCTGCCGATGCAGGGGACACGGGTTCGTGCCCTGGTCCGGGAAGATCCCACATGCCGCGGAGCGGCTGGGCCCGTGAACCATGGCCGCTGAGCCTGTGTGTCCGGAGCCTGTGCTCCGCAACGGGAGAGGCCACAACAGTGAGAGACCCGCGTACCGAAAAAAAAAAAAAAGAAGTAAGATGTAACTGCTTAGAATTTATTAATAGGTTTCTGCTTATTTACTGATAGAGCAGCCCAGCCCAAGTCCGCAAAGGGTTAATGCTGCTGGGTGAGCCGAATTCATGACCGTAATCCTAAACAAGCGAGGTGAAGTTCTATCAGGTCTATTTCAGCGTATCAGGGATTACTGCTAGCTGTCTAATCCTGCTGAGCCTCGGGGAGGAACATTCTATTGTATTTGAAATCCTGGCCTGGAAAGAACAGAAGGTTAAATGGGTGCCTTGCTCTGTAATCAAATATCACAGGCACTACTTATCTATTCAATGAACAACTGATGTAGAAAATCAATTAGGAATCAAATAGCTTCTTAGGAATTTTTACTCAGAAAGAGGCAAGATTTTTTTTTTTTTTTTTTTTTTTTTACCAATAGAGTTTATTTGATATGTTTCATAGTAGAATACTACAAATTCTGGAGCTTCCAGAGTTGTTTATCTGGTTTCTAAAATATGTCTTACCCCGTACTCTAGAGCTTCTGTACTAATTTACTTGCAAAACCGAGGGGCATTTCAGGAATAACCATACCAGGCTCTAGCATGGCTGCATCGTTCACCTAAAAAAGGAAAAGCCATGCAAAATCAATCCACATAAAACACTGTCAAATCTGAATCAAAGTTCTGAACAAGAATGCAAATAGATATTATTGCTTTTATAGCGCTGATTTTAATCATTTACATCTTCTGAAATGCATTCCTTCAACAGTGTATCATGTGGGAAAATATTATGAGCACAGGGGTGGGTGTTAGGAGGAGTAGGCAGCCACAGCCCCTGGGGCTCTTTGTTCCCAGCAGGAAGAGGCTACTTTCGGTGGCCTGAAGGTTAACACCTGTCACTCTGAGTAGATGTCACAGTTGCTGCACACAGACAAACAGGTTCACCTGGCCCATCCACCTGACCTTGGAAAGGCCTCAGATCGAATCTGGTTATTAATATTGAGGAGAGTCAAAATGCAATCTTCCAGACACTGGAGAATTGAGCTAGAAATTATGCAGTAGGCACTCCCTGTCAATAAGAAGCATCCAGATGCTAAAGCTTAAAGTGGTCACCTGGGCCTGAGCAGGAGTTAAGAAAAACTTTTTTTTTTTTTTTTCCTGTCCTGCAAATGCTATTGAGAGAAGTTTGCTCAGGGCCTTTATATGCCCAGCTTATCTGTCCTTCCACTTTCAATTATTTTGGGACTCTTTGCTTTATAAGAGTTCTTATAAGGTAATCCAGTAGCAGGCTAGGGCAGATATAATTGGAAAAATACTGCCCTTTCATAGTCACGGAAGATATTTTACAAATGGGATGAAATACTTTTAATACCCTCATTGTAGTTCAATGTGCATATAATTTTAACCATGGGTTCTCATTCTCTGTAATTGTTAGTCCCTCTAACTTTCTCTCAGAATATATCCATAACCTAGGCTAAAAAGGGAGAAATATGAAAAATCATTTAAATGCCTAGGCAAATACAAAATGTGCTACAGTAATAAATGCATTACTCTTTCAAACCACTACTAAAGTTAAAGAGGAAATTTAATCTAATATTCTTTCCATAATTTATGCAATTATTTCCATATTCCCAGGTTACAGCTCTCTTGATAAGAGAGTTATGTGTCCTTCATGTTGGTATCAACATTAATGATTTGGTCAAAATCTCTGTCACAGGAGTATTAACATTTCCTGTAAAAATATATTTTGAAAACCATCATTAAGTTTTTATTTAAGTGAGTAGAAGCCCCAAACGATGCAAATGTAGAAAACGTACTTCTTCTGGGGGAGGGTGGGTCGGGGAGGGATGGATTGGGGGTTTGGGATTAGCAGATGCAAACTATTACATACAGGATGGAGAAACAACAGGGTCTTACTGTATAGCACAGTGCACTATCTTCCATAACCTGTGATAAACCATAATGGAAAAGAACATAAAAAAGAATGTATACATATGTATAGCAATCACTTTGCTATACAGCAGAAATTAACACAACATTGTAAATCAACTATACTTCAGTTTAAAAAAAGAAAATGCACTTCTTCAAATGCTGGGAAGAATTTTTTGTCTCTACAATGAACAGCTTTTTGGTTTGTTTGTTTTTTTCGTTTTTTTTTTTTTTTTTTTTTTTTTTTTTGTGGTACGCTGGCCTCTTACTGTTGTGGCCTCTCCCGTTGCGGAGCACAGGCTCCGGACGCACAGGCTCAGTGGCCATGGCTCACGGGCCCAGCCGCTCCGCGGCATGTGGGATCTTCGCGGACCGGGGCACGAACCCGTGTCCCCTGCATCGGCAGGCGGACTCTCAACCACTGCGCCACCAGGGAAGCCCTGTTTGGTTTTTTTTTACATGGTAAAATCTTTCTTCTTCTGTGAATAAAAGGATATCTTCTTTTGCTTTTTGTTGTCTTCTAGTCACCAGCATTTTTTCCCTTGGGGATGTATCTGGACTAATGCATCTTAACGATATGTCTTTTGCCCACTGGACTATTCATTTGATCTCCCTGTGAAGGTATACTCCGAGGCTTCACACCACCTGCATGGAGACCCCATGGTACGTAGAATTATGTTACAATCAACTACCCCACTCCTCCAACCTCCTGGCATTTTATATCGGTTGCTTCCTCAAGCAACACAAATCCACTAATGCTTTAATTTGTGACACTGCTAACTGGTATTAACAGATTATGACTATGAAATGTCCTTGCATTCATACTGGCACAGGCAGATGAGATGTCCGTAATCGTAGAGCAAAACGCTCTAGGTCACACAAACGTCTAACACTGTCCTATGTCTTTTACTTGAGCACCAACCTCCAAAGGTTTATATACACTTACACATGCTCACGGAACGTCATTCTTAGATAACAAAATGCCAGAGGCTCAGCCCAGTCAGGGCAGGAAACTTCTATTCTGCACTGATCTACATGCATCAGCTGGACTCAAGTAACTGATCTAGCCAATCAAATTAATAGAAAGATCTTGAAATGATTGGTTTGATTGTTTTTAAGCAAATAACTCAGTTATTTCATTAGCTTGCTCTTTCAGTTGGTGGGAAGAGGGATTGTTTTATCTGGGTCTTTTGTGGGACACAGGCTATATGGCCAGTGGGACTCAGATACAGTTTGGCATTGACATTTTACAGTAGATCAGGGGTCAGCACAGAACTGATTGATTATTTCAAGTTGATCTACCAAAAAAAGGTATTTCTTTATGAAATAGACAAAGATCTAGTCTTTAACATGCAAGTGGTTAAATACAATAACTTTTCTAGGGTTCTGTGTTCGGACAATATAGTTTCTGTTGCTTGTGAAATTGATCACTGTATTTACTTGCTTCTTTTTAGCATTGGTTGTCATTGTAGCTGCCAGTGCATCTGTATTAGATGCTATATTTGGGAGAATGAAAAATACAGATATCATTAAAAGAAAATTGTCAAATTATAGATGATACAATACATGGTTCTCTCTCATAAACAAGATAAAGTGATATACAAACATACATACACACATCTATACCTACACACACACACACACACACACCTCACACACAACCCACACACATACACTTATATCCACATCTATGGCGAGAAAAAAAAAGAGAATATGCAAAACTCCAAAAAACAAACCTCAGGATCTGCCTTCCTAGAATATCAAGAAAATGAGAAATTGCAGAATCATTACAGAGAGCTACAAATGAACGTACAACCCAGCAAGCCTGTGGAAGCTGACTCTCCTGAGACCTATAAGATTCCTGTTCAGAAAACAGACTATATATCTGCTGCCTGGGGATATCTTTGTGTATGAGGAGAGTGGATTTCTGCAACTATGATGAGGCAACACATGATTCCAAAAATTTACCAGCAAAGATATTCCTCCAAAATTCAATCCAGGGGCCTTAGATTTTTTTTTTTTTTTTTAACCGACATCTGGACTGAGAGAGTAGTTTCTTGGCCCGACAGTTCACTAAAGTGCCAGACTTTCAGCAAAAAAAAACAGCTGTTTGGTGCAGAAAGGTTTTCTTTATAAAGGTTTGCCATTTTTCCTACTGAAATGACATTTTTTTTTTTTTTTTTTTTTGTATATCAAAACAGGTCACACTTTTGTCCTTAGGGGCAAAACTAGGAGCAAGACAGAGGGCTATGCCTTCCACGACTTCCTCAGACAGAGTATGCAGGACTGACAGACTCTAGCAAAGTCTTAGTCCGTGAATGGAGAGAACACAAGGGACAGAGGAAGACACGGCTTCCTCTTCTGAACAAGGAGGTACAGATGCTAATGCAGCCCAGCTCAGTACACCCTCCACGGTCACCACCGTTTCAGGAGTCTTCAGATCGACGGTGACTTTCACAGCCCACTAGTCCAGTGATCCTCAAATCCGACTGATGATCAGGATCATCCATTTAAATGAAGAGATTCCGGGTTGCACCGCCCCCCCCCCAGAGGTGGTGGCCTTGGCATCAGTATGTTTTGAAAGTCCCTACAGGGAATCTCATGTTCACCTTTAGTTCATTCAGCCTTCCACACACGTTCTGCACAAATCCGTCAACTGGATATGCAGCCGTTTCCAAAATGTCTTTTCACAAAAACGTTTCCTGACTAACCCCCCCAACAAGTTCAAATGTGCTTGCACTCTGATCAAATCTCACTGGTAAATAAATGCCTTTTTCTACAGGACAGCCGATATCTAGCGAAGTCGATTCAGTTCAGCCCCGGCTACGTTTCTAAATACCTCAATACAGGCTCTTATTCAAATTCTTCACTTTCTTTCAAGAGTAGAGGAAGAGGTTGATTTACACAAATACCTATCCACTAATGACACAAATAAACGTGCCAGATCAAAAACAACTATTTATATTATTTGTTCACAAAGGTAAATAATTGTTTCTTTGCCTTATATGTGATTCTGTGTTTAATGCTTGTCTCCTCCACTAAACTGTAAGCTCTACCAGAGCAAGGCCTGTATCTGTTTTGTTTGATGCCATATCCTCATTCCCCAGCACAGGGGCCGACAGAATGGGCTCTCAAAAGATTAAGTGACATGATTAGTTAAATAAGTAAATAAAGAAGAGGGGATTCAGAGAGGTGGTTTAGTTATTTCTCTATATACAATGATTACCCTGCTTCCTGTTTACAAGAAAAATACATAAACATATACCTGAAGATTAAACAAAACAATGGAAAATCTGAAACCTTATAAATACGTGCAACTACCTCAGCAATTTAAGATGAAATACTTGTTAAAGCTCAGAATAAATTCAGCTCTAAGAATGACAGATGTGATTACGTGTAGACCAGATCTCAGCGACCGTTAAGTTAATGCTGACTTTCTAATCATAATGGTAACTCAGTACCCATTTTACAGATGAAAAAATTGTGGCAGCAGCCAAAAGGCAGAAGCAAATTAATGCCAGACACAGAAGCTTTAAACATTCATTTTTCAGCTGTGTGAGCTCCACTTACTACTACATATTTGCAAATTCACACTTGGCAGATTTCAAAAGTGGTATTTAAAAGTGTCATACACAGTTCCTTTTCTGCGGGCAAACTTCTACGAAAGAATGGATATTGAATTTAAAGCACATAAAAGGATACACAAATAGTTACTTTCTCTGAGCTATATTTACCCATATTTAAATTGATGAGTATAATATAGCTACATTCCTCTTCGGAGCGAGTTTCAATTGAAGGCCAGTTGGAGAAAGAAAGTTAAGAATGGCTTTTCAGGAAATGACAGACAAGTCCTAGATATAGTAGCGTAACCAAGTACACTCACAGAAATTAAAAAGGGAAGTGTCTTACCAATAATAAGAAAAGCAGAAGTTATCTCCAAATACAAAAAGCAATGCCAATTTAGTAGATGTGCTGACAAGACACGAGTAATATTTTCCACATATAAGAAAAGCTTTCATCTCAGAATGCGTTTTCAAAGCTATTTCTGTACCTTAATTAAGATCTCTAGAACTCACTGGAGTGTTTTTTTTCTCCATTTACTTATATATTAACTAAGGCACAGAAATGCTTGCCAAAAACCATATAAAGAGTGAGAAAGTCAGCTGGATGCTTCAAGACAGAAAATGCCTAACTCTTTTAAACTTCTCTTGAGCTACAGAGGGCTGCAGGCAGATGGATGGGCATATCTTCCACTGCCTTTCTCTGAGACATCACCCCACACTCTCCCACCGCACCCCACCCCCAATATACTAATAATGAGAGGGCATCAAAAGTGATACCCACCTTGACAAGGCTTATTAAGCTCATCTGTGTTCCTGGATGTAAGTGCCGAAATAGTCATCCAATCTTTCAGTCTCACTATGTTTCAGACTCAAGAAAGCAGCTCTAGGGAATCTTTTAGCCTGAGACAATATGAGAGCTTATCATATTTCCTTGCATAAAGTTTCCTTAAAAACTTTTTTCAGAGTAAAACAGAAAGGAGAAATTATGCAATGTTAAGTTCTAACAGTAGGAACACTGGCAGCCCAAGCCCTGACCTTACCCTACCCATGTAAGCAGGAGGTCTCTGGAAACTGAAAACGTCAAGGTCATTTGTAAGTGTTTGAATAAAATAGGATGATTCCTGAAATATCTGCAGATAAAATATCAAGACCATTTACCACTGATTAATTAGATTAGCTATTAGAAACGTCTATTTTTGTTTTTTCATCTAAAAAAAGAAAAAGAATCCTTCTAGTTGACAAAAAAAAAAAAAAAAAAAAAAGCACCGAGTAATATTTCACTTTATCCACATCTTTACTACCCTGAAAACATAAAAATCATACTCACAAAGCATCACATGGGTGGGGAGTGGGAGGCAAGAGGGAGAGAAAATTTAAATGATACTGTTACTGTGCATTATTTTGCGCATTATTTTTTAACAATGGGACATCTTGTGTGGAAACAAACAGCCACTTTATCAAAGTTCTGCAAGGCAGGAATCTAATTTCTTCCATAAATACCGCAGGAAATCTAAATATTAACTTTCTGGATGACACAAAGGAGTAAACATTTTTTAAATGTGTTATATAGAGGACTAAAAATGTCCCTACAAACTTCTGGAATTCAGAAAAGCTGTTACGGATAATTCACAAGGGAAAATAAAGCGCAGATAAAACGCATTGTATAGTCTCTTCGAAAACCTGCAGAGTTTCTTGAGGACAGGAACTGCTTCATATACCCTCTGTGTCTGTTTTATTCACTAGCACAGTGAAATGAGGACAAACAAGCTCTTGTGTTACTAACACACCAATCTAACAAAATGTGTTTCAGTAATTATCATAAAATATACCAATTTTTCATTCGATATGGAGAATTCAGTTCATCAACGTTTTTCAAAGAACATTGTATAAACCAAATAATGGTTTACATTCTGACATAAAAAAGAACTAAAAACTATGTAATGTTATCAGTGATTTTTCTAATTTGGCAGTCCCACTCCCCCCTCCCAAAGTCTCTAAATCTCTATCCATCTCATCATTACTTCTTTTCTTTCCCTCTCAGAGGATGTCCTTCCCAAAGATCAGCTATTACAATTATACTCTTACATGCCACAAATAAGGCCTTCCTTTCCAGACATCTTTCTCAATGTATCTTCACTGGGACAAAGTGTCCTCTTTAAGATGGTGGGTGCTGGAACCAGTCAATCCAAGTATAAATCCTGACTCAGCTGGCACTGTTACCAGCTATGTGACCTTGGATAAATTAATTAAGCTTTCATCACCTTAGTTTCTTCATCTTCAAAATGGGTATAATAATAATGCCTACTTAATAGGTTTGCAGTTAGAATGAAATGAGTTAATATATTTAAAGAACTTAGAAGATTACCTGCCACCTAGTAAGTGCTCAATAAATGTTCAAATTTTTCTCACTGCACTTGTTGGCCATGGAGCAGAAGATGAATAAAGAGCATCAGAAGAGTGATAAACATGTGTAATATTTTTTTAAAGGGAAAGGGAAAAGAAGCTGCTCAGGTATAAATAAGAAGTGATCAGCAGTACTGAGTCCAGTTAATATCAGTGATTGCTCTTTTGGGAATTCCACTTCTAGGTATAAACCTAAGAGAATGAAAACACATGTCCACACATAAACCTATCCACAAATGTCCTTAGCACCATTATTCATAATAGCCAAAAAGTGGAAACAACTCAAATGCCCATCAACTGATGAGAAGATAAATAAATGTAGTTTATCCATGCAATGGAAATTCCATAATAAAAAAGTATGAAGTACTGATTCATGCTACAACATGGATGAATCTTGAAAACATGCTCAGTGAAAGAAACCAGTCACAAAGGACCATACATAGTATGATTCCATTTATATGAAATGTTGAGAATAAACAAGTCTATATAGACAGAAGGCAATTAGTATCTTCCTAGAACCAGGAAAGGGGAGGTTGGGATTATTGAGGGGGGAGGGATAAATGGCACAGGATTTCTTTTTGGAGTGTTGAAAATGTTCTGAAATCAATTGTGGTGATGATTGCATAATTCTGTGACTATTCTAAAAAACATTTAATTAGATGCTTTAAATGGGTGAATTTCATGGTACATGAATTATATCTCAACAAAGCTGTTGCAGATTAAAAAAAAAAGCAGCAAGAAACCAGAATACAATGGCCTCAACTTTCACTGCACTGCCCACATGGTAGGTTTTGTACTTTAGTTCTTTTAGTTCCTCCCTTTTCTATTTTAGAACTGATTTCTTGAGACATTTACTCACATTTTCCTCAATAATTTCATGCTTAATTATTGAGATTGCTGTCTTATTTCATCATTTTCCCCCATGGACATTGACAGTTGGTCAATTTAAGAAGATATTTCTTCTGATTACCTAAGTCCCTGAATTTCAAGGATACTTTTGAGTCTAAGTGTCTTGTATCTGTTGTGACTTTAAGGCAAAGAAAAGAGTAGAGTACTAATTAGATAGGTATTAATTTGAGAAACTCTTTGCTTTAAAAGATAACTTTTCAAAGGACTTAGTGCTCAAGCCTTTGTAAAAACATACCTGCTCCAATGGTGGGAATAGGACCTGCCTTCTATAAGGTGAAAAAAGGCTAAATGTGCCGCCCCAGTTGGTGAGGCCATTTACTTTCTGGAACACCCATCACTTTTACCAAATCATAACCTGTTCTCTGAACCTTTGATTAGTTATGTGTACATACAGAACTGATTTCAGGGCTTGTGGACGAGTCTTGCACAACATCGTCAAAGGTTTATTACCTCTAGGGACTGAGAACAGTTACAATTTGCAGGAAGAAATTTCTGAGTTCTACTTTAAAACAAAATAAGTAGGCATTAATTATTAACTCATAATCTTCAACAAATTTTTAAAATAAGTCTTTGTATACTGTATTCTCACTCATTTCTCTCTCTCACATACACACAGACACACACACACACACATGCATGAGCATGCAATTTGTTTCAGGGTTTGAGCAAAATAGGTATAGGTAGGTCTCCTTGGATACATACTGAAAACATCACTGGAGTACTGGCATTTTGACTTTATAATCACCAAACACGTGAGAACTGAATGTATCCACATTCTTCTATACCCACTGATAAAGAATTAAATGGTTCACTTTTTAGAAAAGTGTGCACAGACTTTAAAAAAAAATCAATTTCGATGTACTTCTGTATCAGTGCTTTTCCAATAAGTTATGAAGCCATTACTTTTAAAGGGGTAGCCACAGTTCTACAGGAAGAAATAAAATGACCTAGTACATGCTACAGGAACTTATAAGTAAATATTATACCTGAGAGTCTATTTTGAAACATACATCTAAGTAAATGTCGACACAATTAAGCAATAGGAAATTTTTGCATTTTTGACTTAAAGATGGTAATTCTATTGCCATGTTAAGAATGAATACTCTAAAAACTAAAGAATTCTTCATAAAACCCATCTTAGTTTTTCTAATATTTAAGAAATTAACAGAGCCAAAGACTCTATTTCTCTGGGAAAAAAAAGTTACTTATGAATTCTCTTTGGATCTATTTTTAAGGAATTTGGTTATGAGCCTGGGAGTATCTTCTCAGGAAATACCCATGATGGAAAAACTTGGTACGATGGTTCCATCCAAATAGGCTTTTTAAAATTACTTAATTTGCTAATAAAAATTATAATAAACCAAAACAAATAAATTAAACCAGAACTTGCTTTTAGTCAAATTCTTTCTCAAAAGACATTGAGGGGCCTCTGTTTAAAAAACAGTGATAGGGGGCCTCCCTGGTGGCGCAGTGGTTGAGAGTCCGCCTGCCGATGCAGGGGATACGGGTTCATGCCCCGGTCCGGGAAGATCCCATATGCCGCGGAGCGGCTGGGCCCGTGAGCCATGGCCGCTGGGCCTGCGCGTCCAGAGCCTGTGCTCCGCGACGGGAGAGGCCACAACAGTGAGAGGCCCGCATACCGCAAAAAGAAAAAAAAAAAAAAAAAAAAAAAAAAAACAGTGATAGTATCTCATAGTAAGTAGGAGAGCGTTTTCTCCCTTCCAAAGTTTGTGTAATATCAATTCACCAAATGAAATAAATTCTGAAAGGTATATTCTGCTGTTTACATATTTTCCATTTTAGCATGTTAATCTTATTTTAAAAAACAACACTATTTATTTGGTGTCAATTGGGGAATCATTCTAAGTCACCTGCCCCATTACTTAGGGGTAAGTGCTGAATATATATTGAGTTTAAAAGAGATGCTTTGTAAACTGACACTCTTCCAGAGGTGATGGCAATCAGACTTGCTACCTGATTTCCCACAACTGAACAATGAATGACTTCAGGCTCTAAGGACATAGGCTAGTGTTATTTTCAGGTCTGCCAAATAAATAGCTAGAAATATTTAAAGCCTTTAAAAGATACTGCCCATCATAATTATCCAAATGTCCTTGCATCCTTTAACACACCAGCTTTGGTATTGGGAGCTTCTCTCCTAACAGTTCGGTCACTTCAAAACTAAGACTATTCTTCCTTTCCATTAAAAGAATATTTCATTAATGAGTACGGTCAACTGCCGCGGTGTCAATGACTGAGAATTTTTTGCAGGATCGGTAGCCAGATTCAGGAAGCCAAGCTTTCCGCAAGCATCTCTAAGGGAAGTCCACGTCAATAGTTCTAAAAAGACATGGGTCGGTTCCTTGGAATCATTAGCAAAATTTCGAGGAGGAGAGAGAGGAAGGGAGTGCATTAGAAACCTACGGTGGGAAGAAAATTCCTGGAAGCTTGGAACAAAATGAATCAAAGTCAGAAGTAAAAGATACAAGTTAAAAATATAATAGGGCTTCCCTGGTGGCGCAGTGGTTGAGAGTCCGCCTGCCGATGTAGGGGACACGGGTTCATGCCCCGGTCTGGGAAGATCCCACATGCCACGGAGCAGCTGGGCCCGTGAGCCATGGCCGCTGAGCCTGCGCGTCCGAAGCCTGTGCTCCGCAACGGGAAAGGCCACAACAGTGAGAGGCCCGCGCACCGAAAAAAAATAATAATAATAATAATTCAAAACAAGATTATTTTTAAAAATGCTAGTTACGTAGTAAATGAATAGGACTTCCTCCAGTAGTTATAAGAACGTCAGGAAGAGGGAAGAGGAGACTCATGTCCTGGGCAGAGAGTAGACTGTGCTTTACTTGTTGCTGTGTAGGAAGTTAAATGCTTAGGGAGGCACATTCCATCTTTCAGGTCAGCAGGGTACCATTTAGTACATTACTGCTGAAGTACCCTGGTGACCTGAATGAATTAAGGCAGCTTCCAAAGGTGCTTAACTTGCAAACACTGAGAGCGCAGGCACTCGAAGTGATAAATATTCTATGAGTCCTTTACTATTTAATATACCAAACACCCCAAAATGCCAGCAAAAGGAACATTTCTTTAAAGGGAAAGAATTCTGTTGTGATAGGAAAGAGTCAGGTAACAGTTTGAACCAGCAGTCCATCCTTTGGGCTTGGAGATGCCCGAAAGAGGTGTAAGTTCATCACGCCAGTTGACTGCAATCGTGGGTGCAAACCCTACCAGCCAGCTCTTACATTACATTGCATCTGCAGTGTCTTTAAGGGAATCTGTAACTTGAAGGAATAAAGGTGGGCTCCAAAATAACTAACCCTGGACAAAACGGTTGTTTGCCTCTGAGGCCCCCAGCCCTTCTCTTCCTTTCAGACTCCCTGTTCTTCCTGTTCTCAAGTATTACAGCAAAACGTTTTCATTAGCAAAGCCTCATACTGTAGGTGAAGGCTTGGGTTGAAAAGAGACCAGAGTGAGAACCCCAGCACATGCTCTTACTATCTGTGAGGACTTGAACAAGGAGTTTTGCTCTGAATCTCAGTTTCCTCATATGTCAAAATGGGAAAAACAACCTATAACTGTTGGGAAAAGTAAATGAGATAATGCACATAAAATGCTTTAACTTACAATTGTTGTTCAAAAAGTTGTGCCATTTTAAGAGGTGATAAATGGATAAGTCAAGTATCCATACAGTTTCACTGACAACAGACTGGCATCAGAAGAAGGGATATTTTTGGTGAGATTCTTTCCAATAGCTTGTAAATCATACATAGACAGTCAATTACCAACTCTATCTATAAATGAGGCTCTTCTTGACACAAGACACATAATCATGGACTGAAAATCAGTATGTGAAACTTGTAAAGCTTTCCTCCCAAACTCGAATTAAGCAATACAGTTGGACTTATCAATAGCTCATTTCTTTACATCCTCAGCACTGCATTCCACTAATTTTTATCAGCAGATATCCAGGGACAAAGAATTCTTCAAGCTTAACCGTCCTCCACACTACTCCCTAAAAATTGAGTAAGCGGAAAATATAACCCTAACATTTATCCCTTAAGCAACAAGGAGAGAGGAGTGTATATTCTATGCTTCCTAATATTTCCAATGAAAGAAAGTATTTAGGAAAATCTGTATCAATAAAGTATTGAGAGTATGGTCTCAATACACATTTATATTTATATATACATATTTAATATATGTATGTATTATAGTCAAAGCTGCAAAAGTACTTTTCCGTTAGGAAACCTAGAGTGTTAATAAAATATTATAAAACCGAGTGAAATGAAATGTTGCCACATGTAAGTGTTATTTGTGATAATACAGAACTGTCATTACAATAATTTACCTTTAAGCAGAATTCTCGACAGTACTGCAGACTGAAGTTAGAAAGATCCTCCAAGACTCAAACTAAAGTAGCATCCTGGTTCTACAAGGGAATTGACTGAAGTTATAATCTGACACAGTTTGTATTCTTTAGTAAGTGGTTCTCTTCTTCATTTTCTAGGCAATGCATCAGTGGCACCATCCTCATGTTTAAAGAACAACATAAATATTCCAAGAAATAGAAAACCTCTATCCTGCTCTGTAATTCCCACCATAACCTTTCTCTGAAACTGACTAACAAAGTTGTACACTGCAAGAGAGCCATGAGTCAGCCAAGACATACAAGTGACATTGTTCTACATCTACTGATGACCCAAGAAAGCAGTCACACTCAGCTTTTTGACCAGCCATTGTTGAAAAAAAAGCATGGAAGCTTTCAAGGGCTAGTATATGGATTCAACCCTTAATTTGATTCATGTCCCTGCCACATTGGAAGAACAGAGTGAGTTAGGAAGCATCACCTTAGAGAAGAAGGTTTGTATCCTTCCTCATTAATGGGACACAACCTCCATAAACAGAGACATTTAAAAATCTGGCCCAAAGGAGGTGCTTAATGAAAGTTTCTGTATTTATTAGAAGTAGAACTTGGGATGTCATTTGGGCATTCATTTGGATGTCATTTGGGCATGTCATTTGGCATGTTCAAACAGAACATCAATCACCATACTCCTCCTAGGTTACAGAATCTGTGAAGACGTTTCCTAACGGGTTCTTGGGGGCTGTGCCTCTATCGTTGTTCTTCTTTTGAATAATCATATCAGCATAAGCTCTCCTGCAATACACTGATAATTTGGGGGAAAAAAGTGCCTTTGAAGGCTTGAATTATCTGAATAATGAAAAAATCTCCACGTCTAATTGAACTCAGCCTAAGCAGAGGCTCAGACTCCAAGCAAACTTGGTAAAGCATTTCCAGTAGAACTCAGGCCGGCCAGATGTTCTGGAAGCAGAACCATGGTCATTATGCACATGCCAACTCCTCCACACTCCACCCTGGGCCAAGACCCTCTCGGCAGCGCGAGGCCTGCTTAGCATATGACTCTGGCCGCCTTACCGCGTGGCATCCTGGGACTCATCTGAATATTTCAGTGATTTTAAACGAGCTCCACTGACAGAGATGATTACGTGGAAGCCAAAGAAACAGACAGGGAGAGCACGTTCATTATGAGATATAACACCTTTGTCTGCATTCCCTAAATGACCTCAGGTTGGGATTTACTAATCTGGGTTAAACCATACCTACACTTCACATGAGACAGAATGAGCACAAGTTATACAAAAACAGTAACATAAATCCCAAAGTCTGAGTTGACATGGTCCTGAAGTGAAGTGAATGGCAGTGCCAGAGTTTTTACTGCTTCTCTAAAGTGGAGGGTTGGGTGTGATGTGTGTGTGTGTGTGTGTGTGTGTGCATGTGTGTATCCGGTAGAAGGGAAATGCAGGAAGCTCTTAGGGTGGGGCACCGCTCTATCACAACCCCATCCCTGATGTAACCACTGTCCCCCCTCACACATTAGGAACTCATCCAGGTCAAGCGGTTCCTTTAAAACCAAATGCACCTTGGGAAAGACCTGAAAGTCATTTACACTTTTGGATGCACTACTTTGCTTCTATGAAAAAGGCTTCTTTCCTCCTTAATGAAAGGAATGCTCGTTTTCGTTGGGGAATTAGGTGGGTAATCTCGCAACATGGTGTACTTCCATGAAGAGAAGCTCTAGATGAGAAAACAGTAAGGATTTCAGCAAAAGAGAAGAGGATACTGGTGTGTGCCTGATGTGTGGGGAGATGGTAGCACTAGTTAAGGAAAGATGTGTCAGAAATAAAATAGGAGGATTCCAATGACACGCTTTGCTTTCTTTAAACTTCGTCTGGATTTGTTAACAATTTCACACATTCAAAAATCATTTTAGGGGCTTCCCTGGTGGCGCAGTGGTTGAGAATCGGCCTGCTAATGCAGGGGACACGGGTTCGAGCCCTGGTCTGGGAGGATCCCACATGCCGCGGAGCAACAAAGCCCGTGAGCCACAACTACTGAGCCTGCGCATCTGGAGCCTGTGCTCTGCAACAAGAGAGGCCGCGATAGTGAGAGGCCCGCGCACCGCGATGAAGAGTGGCCCCCGCTTGCCACAACTGGAGAAAGCCCTCGCACAGAAACGAAGACCCAACACAGCAAAAATAAGTTAATTAATTAAGAAACTCCTACCCCCAACATCTAAAAAAAAAAAAAAAAAAAAACATTTTATATATCCCGACATGGATGTAATATGTTGTTAATACCTGGTCTAAAGTAATCCTTCTAGGGATTGGTATGTATCAAAATATATCTATATATATGTGTATATCTATCTATCTATTATGTATCTGGATAGACAGACGTTTTTGGTCATTTCTTCCTAGTGGAATACAAAGAGGGTTCTCAGCTCATAATGTAGTATATATTTCTTGCCATGTGAATATAGTGAGAATGCCCATATTTGTGCTGGAGTAGCCGTGTTCCAACACATGGCTGTGCTTCAGTAAATGTCAAGCTTAAAAACAGAAGTAGACATAGTAGTAGGGCTGGCCAATTACATTGTGATCTGAAAACATTAGTGATTTATTAGTTGCTATTAGCTAACCAGCTGACCTCTATTTGATGTGTATATTTATTAGTTATAAGTATTAGGCAAGCATGTATTTTTCTACCACAGAAACTTGTTTTTTCAACCACTGCCTTGTCTTTTTATATGAGAATACAACAGAATAATTTGAGTTGTGATTACTTTTTAAAAAATAAATCCTGCAACTGAAATTAAATTTCACACTGCATTTCAACCTTGAAAGGAACAGAAATCTGAAACTGACACAAAAAGTGCAAAATTTTCCATATTCACGTTAATGTTTAGCAACAGAAAAGAAAAACTTTTGTTTATCTCTGAAAACAGCTTTCTTCATCTAAACAAATGACTAGAATCAGATTAAGAAAAACCTGTTTGGGTTTTTTAGATACACACACATATTCCAGTTTCCTTTTGTGCAATGACTTTTATGCATATGGGTACCACACAATCTCCTAACCTCTTTTACCATCACACTGGGACAATGACAGTTCAATAATTGAAATGGTACATATTGGGTATATTTGATTTTAAATTGCAAAGTTGGGCTCAGGCTTATTGAAAAGAAAATGCTTGTAATTCTTTGTTAATTCCAAACTGATTGGGTTATTATTTCCTACCAGTTAAAAAAAAAAAAAAGAAAAAGCAGAAAAGGCAGGTGAAGCTAATTATTCCATTTTTTACTTCCTTGCCACATACTTTGCCCAGCGTGGTTTTTGCATTCTCTTCTGTGACCCTCCCCGGCACCTTGATTTTAGTTCTTAACCCGGATTCTTTCATCCATAACATGGATAATGAGAAAACTCCAAAAATGTTCCTTGGGGGAATGTTACACTAAAAGTTACCTAGGACTAAGTCCCATGTGTCGTCCTTTGCTCACCATGGAGACAAGAGATTCATTCACTGCCCTCAGCCAATTTGAAATCCAAATATGAAAACAGCATTATGGAATTCAGACAGATGATTCTCCTTCACAACTAGCAGATGCAGGAAGAAAAAAAAAAAACTAGTATAATTAAGCTTTTGACTTTGAACCAGCGAAGCTGTGAACACCTCACTTAAAAGTACAATATAATATTATCAAAGCAGCTAAAGCACAGGTGTGGAAAGCATATTTGCATGCCCTGCACAGGATGGTGGTCGACCAATCAGCTGACCAGAAAAGTCTCGGTCATTCTAAGGCAAGAATAAGGTAAACTGTAAATCTGAAATATTACCAAAGTCTTATTTGTTCTTTCTCATTTGGAATGTGTAGTGCTAAGTGGTTTTCATTCATCTTTTTACTGGACACTTTAGAAAAGGATTGGGATCAATTTAAGGGGTAGACCAAATTGCAGTGCATTTTTTTTTTTTTAATGAGGGTTGGAAATAAAGAAGTTTCTTTAATACGTCTCAGTTCATGCATTAGTCCATTATTCATCTTACAAATATTTATTGAGGATTCATTATGTGAATATCAATCGACAGAAATTTGTAAAGGATGCAAAGGCTTGAAATTGGGAAAACATAATCAAATCTAATAAAGTGCTTAGCTGAGAACACTGTGTTGGCGTTATATACAGATGCACACACACACACATACACACACACACACTTTACCTTGCAACACTGATTGTAGCCATCTATGCATTCAGTACTTATTAACCTCACTTTAAACACACTTTCAGACATTAAAAGAGAAGATTAAGGTCAATCTGCAATTTCTTTTTTTTTAACTCTTTTGCAGTACGCGGGCCTCTCACTGCTGTGGCCTCTCCCGTTGCGGAGCACAGGCTCCGGACGCACAGGCTCAGTGGCCATGGCTCACGGGCCCAGACGCTCCGCGGCATGTGGGATCTTCCCGGACCGGGGCACGAACCCGCGTCCCCCGCATCGGCAGGCGGACTCTCAACCACTGCGCCACCAGGAAAGCCCTGCAGTTTCATTTTATCGTTTGAATTTCCTAGCCCAATTTTGCTTCATCGTTAAAATTTCCAGAGGAAAAAAAGATCAAAATTTAATAGTGCTTACTGCTTCAGAGAAGTTTGCCTGAAGAAAGGAGTAAGCTTTTCTTAACAATAACAAAATTCCTTTAAAAAAAAAAAAAAAAAAAACCTAAGGTAAAGAATACTGCCAAAAAATGAACACAGCTTTGTTTGTTTTTGCAGTCATCGTTAGCAATGGACATAAAGGTATTCTTTTTCTGAGTCCATATGGAAAAATCATCAACACATTCTGCCCCTGGGTTCTTTGCCAAAATACCGTAACCCACAAGCCTTCTACCTTAAACATGAAAGGAAAGGTGTTGTTCTGGTCAAATAAAGAAATAATTTTTACTAGCATACGTCTAATGTTAAAGCTGCCTAAATCCTGCCAAATCCATTAAAACAACATCTGTAAAACAGATTTTCATTAAATTGATCAGGTTAGAGTTAAGCAGCTAGGCAGATGATGCTTTTAAGCTACCCCTTAACCTTTAACCTTTAACCTCCTTAAACTGGAATAAGGACACACACATCTTTGAGGTAATACTGCTTCAGGCTGACCATGCAAGAGGTAAGTGGCCTATCCAAATTGCCCCGACAGATCCCCACGTTTGGAGTGTTATGAATCAATATGCTGTCAATGAGGAGAAGAGTTGTTTTCTCCCAGCTCTGTATTTGTCTTCTAACTGCTACTTGTCACTTTCCCTTGAAGTCTGAATAATTCACGATGCAAAATGATGTAAATTAAACTCCTAATGAAAATGAATTTTATATAGGCGATTATTATCTAGTCATTAGCTCAGACACCATTTTAAGTCTAATTTTAATATTTTCGCCATATTCCAAACCATCATTTTTTTCCAGGCCTAGGCCAATTTGTTAGGGTCTCATTTAAAAGCAATTAATGTTACTTATGGAGCAATTTTATGTTGCCGACACAAGCCGACCAAGCTTGCTAATATCCTCATTACTGCACTTGAAAATCCTCTGGATCTGACTCACACAGTTCCGACTCACACAGTTCCTGTAAATCAGTTTAGAAACAGCATCCTCAACACACTGCTACTCCGGAAGAACTTTTCTAGTGACTTCTAGAAAGAATGAATGCTCCTTGAAGGCTAATGCAAAATAATATAGTTCAATTGCCCAATACCAAGTTTCAATGGCTCCAATATTTATCTCCTCCATCTTCCTTTAATTCAAGGTAAGTTTGCTCAAAGTGTGTTTTTATTTGTTTGTTGACCATTTTTAGACACCACACCACAAGGACACTTGGGTATTTAAGAGATAACCAAATAAAGAAGATGGGGGAAAAGTCAATTTATATATGACATAACGTTTTTAAGGTAAGAGTACATATAGCCTTTGGCTCTGGGATCTAAAGCTCTCTCTGCTTTAAGGCCCTCTCTATAAGCAAGTTCTATCTCATCTGGTTGTTACACTTTCAAAGACAACATCCAACTCTCTCTGAAAAGGAAATTCAAGGGTAACCCTGACACCTAGCAAACTGCTCTACAGACAGTGAGGGTAGTCAATCCATACTCATGGCATGAATGGATAGACTTAATACACACATACACGTGTAAATAATCATCAAACAATTCGATTAAATAATCTTTCCTGAGAAAATAAACAGGAACGCTCTACCTTTCTTTAGCCTCCCACATGAGAAAAATAAAATGGAAAAATTTGTACATTTATATCTTCTATTCACAACATGTTAATTTAAAGTGTTAGAGGAACTGTGTGAATACAAACACAGTTCATGAATATTCTACATAGCTCCCAGGGTCGAGATCTATTATTTATACAAACTTAATGTTTACTTTTTTTTCTCCTAGGTGTTCTCAAAGTTTTAATAGTTCAGGTATCAGCAGAAGAAAAGTTGACAACTGAATGGCTGTCAACTGTTGCTGTAAAAGCTATGAATTATAATACAATTCATCCATTATGTTACATTTTCAATACCACCAACTTAGAAGTTTTCCATCTTACGTCAGGGCCTGTACTCCCCTCAAACGGTATAACCCAAATCTAATGCTTTCATTATTGATCCACAGAGAGCCGATATTACAGGAACAACGTTACAAAATCTCACACCACTACTTTAGGTTTTTGCGCTCAGTACATCAATCCAGGATTTGAACTTCAAGAAACAGCCCAAACAAATAGTGGCAGGCCAACCCAAATAAATAACGCTTGCCCCTGCTCGAGATAGCCACAATCTGCTCTTTTTGTGGTCTGTTTATAGTTGGAAAGAACATTAGAAGAGTCATAGGTATTATAATCACTGGTGGACTCCTGATAGTATAGTCATCACTGATTTCTAGTATAAATCAAGAGATAACACTTGCAAAATGGATTTTGTAATCATATTTAGAGCTTCTTAAGATGACTAACGGTTTGCAATATTTTCTGAATTTTAATATCCTCTGGACAAAAGAAGTTTTTATAAGTTACCAAGTTATTCATCATAGAAATGAATCTGTTACATTTGTACATGAACCAAGACAATCAGGCCAATCCAGTAAACAAACTGCAGAAAATAAAGTAACCAGTAATTAGGGTTCAGAAAACATCAAGACAGGGTACGTAACAAATGATGTTCATCGCTTGCGCGTGTTCATTACATCCGTATAGTTTTTTTTCCCCTGTAATATTAAAAGTCTAGTTGCCATTCAACGAACATTTTTTACCTGTGCCACACCCACTGAGTGGCTTAAAAATTTACTAGCTGGGAAAAGTCATGCAAAATAACAACAGAGTTAAGTAGGATACTGACAACTGATGCTAAGGGAGCGCGTGGTTTTTACTCAATACCACCAGGAGCTTGCAGGGAAAAAAAAAAAAACCCATAAACCAAACATAGTGTTTGGATCATCCTTGTTTGTCACCAAACAAAAGATGATGCACTCACAAGGCAGCGCTATTTTTGTCCTCTGATCCCTGAAACTATTAATACTTAGCTGAGAGTGTTGCTATGTTGTTGTTTTTGATCAATCAATAAAAGAGGTTTAAGAGTATTATTTTATATATGGAAACACTCAGAAAAGTGATTTTATTTCAGGGCAACCAGTAGAGTGATCAGTCCCACGGAGATACATGTAAAAGGGACATATGGCAAATCCTTTAAATATATTTTCCGATTCCATCTACTTCAACAGGCTCTGCATTTAGCAATGTGAAGCAGAAACTGTGGCTCTTGCCCTTCTATTTCTTTTTTTCCTCTCTTTTTTCCTTAACTTGCAGATTTGTGGTCCAAGCTCCAAAACAGTTAATTCCCTCCTGTACTCCGCGCCAAGAGAAATGGATGACACTGCTTACCTTGTAGAGCTTCAGGGCTGCCTCGTGCCTGTGATTGGTGGTATGCAAGCGTAATTTATCCACGCTGTTGGTGTAGTAGTCACAGGCGTTACATTTTAGGTGAACAGGGTTGCCAATGGCAATGCACTTCAGCCTCCACTCATTGCTTTTGCCCCCTTCTTTAATGTGAGCCACCAGTTGATATTTCTGCATATGTTTATCAGTCTTGCAGTGGAGCTGGAAGTTGGCTTTGAGCTGAGTGTTGTAGTTACAGAGCTTGCACTGGTAGATATCTCCAATTACAGCCCTCCATTCCTCTTCTGGGAGGGAGCGCTCGCTGCTCACATGCACGCTTAGGGCCTCCAGGCTGTCAGAGGTGAATTTGTTGCAAACAGCACACTGGAATAGCTTCAGCGCTGGGTCACTGATATAAGGTGACAGCTCTCCTGCAGTAAGGAGGGACAGGTCATCACCCATTAGCTGACCACTGGCAAGCCGGATT
>NC_138173.1:20919994-20934994 GCF_964165515.1 Mesoplodon bidens | reverse complement strand
TGGACATGCGACGATTCACCCTGGATGCCCCTCCCACCCCTACATTCTATTGTGTAGACTTCACAGTGGCAGGGAGCTAAGAAGAAAAACATAACTCTGGGCTCAACAATATTACTAGGCATTTTAGAAATTCCTTTTCAAAAGTTCTTCTAGAACAAAGACATCCTTGAAGGTCACTGGCATATTAATTATGAAGAATAACTTCTTCATACTCTCTTTACTGTAATCAAATTTCATCTTAGCTAAATCAGAGAGGAAGTCATCAGTTTCAAATGCATCAAAAGATCTGCATAGATTGAAAATAACATCAAAATTCGTTTTGGTATCTAAGATGGTTAAAATGACATTCTAATTGCTTACGAATCAAACATCACAAAGCTTAGTGTGTAATTTTAATCATTGAGGAGCTCCAGGTTAATTATCCTCACGGCATGCATGCAGCTTTTAAAACCCTCTGAAATAATCTGATAAACCCCCAAAAGCGTTAAAACCCAATAATTTTCTAATTAGTCCACAGACATTAATGTTTACCTTTGCATTTACCAAATCTGTACAAGGTATACATACTGAAGGCAGCCAAAATGTCTAAAATAGAATCCCTTGACGGACTAAAAGATATGATGAAGGCAGGAAGAAACTGGAGAGTTGGAGTGGAAGCAAGGTGGTAAATAATTCTAAATTAATGATCCTAGATTAAAATGTAAAGTTCCAGGAACCAAAGTAGTTTTTCTTTTTTCTTTCCTATGATAACTTCGGCAGATATGTGGAAGAAGATTCACCTTAATTACAAGAGTGAGGAAAGTTCTCAAACACTTTACAGTTTTGTAATGAAGCTTCTGAGCTATTTTTATTATTTGAATTCTCTTTTACCTGCACGCCTACAACAGTTCTCAGCCTACAAAAACACTTGCTAGAATTATTACACACATGCTGAATGCACCCCAAATGAGTTATATGTAATGTGCAGTTAATAATTTTGGCCAGATGCCAAATGGATTCTGCACTATTTCTCTATATGAAATACTGCAGAGTCCATTCATGGACTCATGTCAATATTTCTCTAGATGAAGTAGATCCTCTCTTTTTATTTTATCTTAACAGAGCCAGAAGTAACTTTCAAAAATGTAATGACATTATTGCTATGTGAAAAAAAAATTATGAAAACTATACTACAGTGTCCATCACAGGTCACAGCAATGTGGTAGGATATAGTTTGTTACAATACTCCCACATAACTTTACACAAAATTGCCCGTCAAGTTCTTCTCACAAGCTACACATTAATCAGAAACTAAGTCAGATACATAGTAAGTCTTCTCTGCAATCAAATTTACATTTAATTCCAAAAGCAACAGTAACAAAACTATCTGAACTGATAGAGCTAGTAATAGATTTACCTGATTTTTAAATTTGTGGCCATAGACTATGACCATGGCAGTGTTTACCAGCATGTTTGGATGGAATCGCTTTAGTTTGTGCGCTTAAAGTTATTTAGATCAATATGTACCGTGACACTGAATATGATGCTAAGTGATTTCACTGTCACCAGTGTCAGACAAGATCTTTCTTTTATCAACATGTCCCACTTAGGAAATTTACACTAAAGTTTATAAGTCCCAATTAAAAGACCACAAAGACATCCATTTATCGTAAACCACAGAATTCATTCCAAAATGACTGCATAACAAGTAAACTCACTGTAAAAGTTGCTTCACCCTTTAAGCTGCTTTCTATTTAGTCTTCACCAATTTCTATTCTCTACTGCCATACATTCTATTTAAAAAAAAATAAATCACCCAAGTCCTCAAGAAATCTCAAAGAGAAAACCTAATATAATTTTAATGCTAAATTCAGAACAATACATACCTGCTGGTCTGCTTAGAATACGTGTACACAGTTTTGGGTATTCTCAGTAATTCACAAGATCAGTGACTTTGATCATGTAAATCCCTTTTTTGGAACTAATGGACAACATGCAGAAAAGAACTTTTATTGCTTGTTCTGCCTTGCTTTCGTCCTGCAGTCACTGCTGCCTAAACTCTTCTCTGCTAAATGACCAAACCCACCTACCAGGAGGCTGGCTAATGAAAGGGGGTGCTTTCTGAACAAGAGAAGAATTCCTTTGCATTCAGAAAGCAGAGTTCCCATTAGAACCCAAAATCAGGCCAGTTTTACCTCTTTTTTTAATTGAGATTGTCCCAGCCCTCCTCTGTAGCACAGTGAGACAGTGTTTGTGAAATGATTAAAAAGAACGTGATCTGATCCAGAGGACAGAATAATGGGAAAGGAATGCTAGGTTAGCCACTCTGCTAAGTGCTGGGAAAGAAGACCACTGTGCCCCTTTGCCTATTGTTTTTATTCTCATCTGCTCTTTAGCCAACTCATAACACTTTGAGTTGCAATTCCACTTTAAACGGGTTAAAAGTTGTCCACTTACAAGGGAATTTGATAACAAGTTACAACTCCTAAATATTTATATTTGTATATATAGAGAAAATAAATAAAAATCCTTGAATTATATCAAGTTTCCAAAAGGTCATCACTGTCTCTGCTGTGGCCTTTTCCCCATCCCAAATCCTCTATCAATATGTCATAGTGAGTTAGGCAAAGACAAAAGAGAGGCGCAGTGTGAAAACGGCACATATATCTAATCCTGACAAAGCAATGAATAGACCTTCACAAGTATAATTATACTTGTTTATTTGTTGCCACGTACAGAGAACTGATGAAAAAATCCATCAAAGTGGTATTATGCAGACACCAAGAGCTTCTTTTCTTCGGTTGCTAAAGCCACATTGAAGCTTAAATTCCTTATTGTTAAATTCAGAAGAAAGAAAGAAAAAAAAAGATTTTTGGCTGGACTTTTTTTTTTTTTTTTTTTTTTTGCATCATTTGCTGACAGATCTTTTGTGTCCTAGGCTGTATTAGCTCACACTGCTACCTCATTTTTACCCATGCTGGAATTCATAATTACAAACTACTGTACAGAAGCTTTTAGAAGGGTGTGGTGTGCTGACCAAGACGAGAGGGTAGTGAAATCTGGCTTTTGATGTATATCAAAACACAGGTAAAGTACCTGTGTAGAAGCACCAGTTACGTCAGAATACATGTTTGATCTCAGTCTTTTAAGTTGGTTGCTAGTGGTTTTCTTTACTCAGCTTTCTCTGCAATTTGCTTATTTTAGTATATGTTCAGTATCCCATTAAAGACTGCATAACTTCTTCCCCATTGCAGTATTAAAAACGTTAGCAATAAAGAAGGCAAATACAAGGATGTCAAAGGACTGAAAATATTGAGTAAAAAGATTTCAAACCAAAGTATTAAGGGACCATTATGTTCCAATAGACACTAAATTACATAACTTAACAAAAGCACATTTTTACAGATGGGGGCGGGGCAAATAAGCTTTTTTTTTTCTTGCAGGATAGAAATATATCAAAGTAAAAGCAATCTGCATAGTTAATGTTTGTGAGCTTTACAATTTAAAACAGAAAAGCTGTAATTTTTCTTTGCTGGCAATCTGGAAACACTCTGGAGTTAATTACAGCTGATTCGGAGTGAACCACACAAACAAAGACCAGTCTATGTCCAGACAATTATACTGCATTAACCAGCTTAGAGCTTCCTGCTGATGTTTCAGGGGTCTTCTGTTACACCCTTCTACCTTCCCAGCACGAGAGAAAATGCTTCTGCAAGAAGGAATTAATGAACAGAGCTGCAAAAGAATGTGTGACGACCTCTCCTGACACGGCAAAAACTTTCCACCCATGTCACGACAAAGGGGAGAAGGTAATTAAGTTTGAATAGAAGGATGTAACCAAATATAGTAAGCACCTAAACCAAGCACATTTTCAAAACGGGAAAGTTGACAAAGACAAACATGAGTGTGTAAGTCAATTAAGTCATTTTCCCCTGTTTTCCTCTCATTTTTCTCATTAAAACCTAAATTAGCTATTCAGTGCAGATTTATTTCCTTCTCATAAACAGGACTGTTATAATCGATGCTTCTGCCTCTCGTTTTTTCTTCCTCTTCCTCTCCCTCTCTTTCCAGCCTCATTTTCCCTCATTCTCTCTCTCATCTCTAAACCTCCATGGACTTTCAATGACAATTACATGTCATTAAACACATGTGTTGGAGAACTAAAGAGGAAAAGTACTCTTTGCCAATGGGTCCGATAGTTCTTAATTTGTTTAGTTGTGGGAAATAGGAATTTTACTCAGTTTTCTTCGCAACTTTAATCAAACTCCAGCTACTTTCCTTAGAGAGAAATCAATAATCTCTCCTTAACCAAATTACACCATTATATGACTCATTTTATTTGTTTGCTTCAGGAAAATTTCATAATCAGTGAGCAAAATGGACCTAAGAGTTTAGCTATCCTCTGTAAACAAACTTTGGTCCTTTTAACCAATCTAGTTGATTTCTAATTTTCTTATTCATTCTAATTGAAAATGAATAGTTTGCCTTGGTGTGAGAAAGGACATGAACTGTAATTATGTTCAGTGCCTCTCTCTGATTCTTTCTTTGATACTGTTTTGCCAGTATTCCAGCTGACATTGGGGCTTTGTAGTGATTGCTTCATTAAAGGGTAAGGATGTCCTAATCAGCTAAAGCATTACTAGAAAGCTGTTGTTTGCCAATACTGTGAGAATATACCGACTTTTTTTTTTTTTTTTTGCTTTTGCTTTCTTTATAGAAGAAAAAGGTACCTCTGGATGCTGTTACCCAGCCATACTTAAGTATTAATCATCTTCCCTTTGTCTCATCTATGCAAAGTAGGATTAGAGTTAAATGACTCTATGATCCTTTTAATTTTTTTCCCTAAATAAATAATAATCTACAAATCAATCAATTGGTGTTATATTAAAACACATATAAACATATAAACTCTCTGGAAATACTAAAAGGTTGTGTAAACTACCCTCATTTTACAAAGCATCTCAATGAGGGACAGAATCATTTTCCCTTTTCAGACCCTTCTTCCTCAATCCCTACTATATTTGAAATTTCAAGTAAATAAAACTTTGAAATAGAAAGTATGGAACCCTTTAGTTTTCCTTGGAAAAACATGTACTGAATTAATCATTTTTAAAATTTATAAATCATATTTGCCATGTTTTTTTATATGATTTCTAGTCTTTAAAACGTAATTGACTAATCTCTCTGGCATACACCCAATTTAAGAGTGTTTAGTTGATAATGCTTTTAAGTTGTCACATAGGAACACTTAAAAAATTCATCTTAATTGGTTTCATTAAGGTAAATATAACTATAGAATATTTGGCTTCAGAAATGTATTTACCAGACTAGTGAAAACCATTCCACACATACATTTTTCTCATATACAATGTGAAGACAATATATCCTAACATATACATGCATTTTTTTCTTCTTTGTCTATTAATATATAAAATTCATTATTGAAATACTGACAACTAAATATTTAAATGGGGAAACAATTGTATAGTTATTTGTATTTCATGACTACCACAATATGATCTCATAACCAATATAGCATAAGCATAGTAGTGTAAGTATATGCTTATTTTTCTTTTTTTTTTGAAAAATGTCATTCCTTGCAGGCTAAACCTACCATAATTATCTTCATAAAATTAATCACAGGTCAGGTATTCCAGCAAACAATCCTATTCCCAGGGCAATGATTTCAAACAATTCAAAATAGTTTTAATGGAGAAAGTTACATGCATAATTTCTTAAATCACTACCAAGTGCCCTCTTACTATCCAAGACTCTTAGGTCTATCAAATGCAAGTCTCTTTTTATATCCCATGTAGATATTTTAAATTATTTTATATTAGAAACCACATTAGGACTAACATAGGGAACCTAAGTGGAATGAAAGGTTTCTTCTGGATGAAATATTGGCAAATTTATGTTTGATCACTCAGATTTGTTGGTTATTTTATTTCTATTATGAAGAGCCTCTTGTTTGCTTTTTGTGTATGTGTGTGGTTTGTTTGTTTGTTTGTTTGTTTGGCCTGAAAGTTAATTTGACCACTGTCCATAAGTGAATTGCACAATTCAGTAATTAACTTTTGTGTTTTAAATGTATGCACGTTAATTAAATTTCATTATAAACAAACAAATGTCAACCATAATTATAAGCTCCTTGGTTTACCCACATATTATCCCTTTTCAAACAAACTTGATGTCAGACAAATTAAAATCAAGCAGCCAGCAATTTTGAGTTGAATTTTACATGATCTGCTGGTAACCTGATTACTTTAACTTCAATATCATTACAGGAAAAGTATTTCAGGAAAAATAATGACAAGAATTCCAACAGGAGACAAGGTTAATTGTATTGATTCAAAAGATGCATGTTCATAGGAACCATGTTGAAGGAATAATGTTATCTCAAATCTACAGTTTCTATTAAAATAAAATTGTCCAGCATGAAAGAGGCAATTAAGATTAGTGTCTGCAGAACTAGAGATACTAAACTAACTAACTAATTATCTGGGCCCAATTATCTTATACTTTAAGTAGAAAAATATCAGTGTGGAGCAACTATAAGGCATGAGGTTTGCAGGTTTATTTACTGACTGGTGTATCTGTTAGGACCAAGAACAAGTGGAGCTGTCAGGACATAATGAAGGTAAATGATTAGTTAGCACCAAGCCTGAACTCTTCTTCAATGCAATAAGAGTTAATTAAAGTTTACCACCAAACATCAACCAAAGAAGGATGTTGATCAGGTTTCAGCATTAAGTGCAAACAGACAATAGTTGGCAGCAATTAGTGCAGCTATCAAATGACATGCAATGATAATTATACATTTAAAACTGCTAAAGAGCTGGGGGGAAAAAAAACTAATCAGCCTCTTTGACGACAAATACTCAAAGGGCAGGAAACAGGTATCAGATTATTTCACTTTAACACTGTAAATCAATAGAATTAAACAAGAAAAGGCTGTATGGGTACATTATCTGAAAGAGAACAGTTCACTGGATCCAAAATGAAATGAATCTGCTAGTACTGGTCTCTAAAAGATAAGAACTTCTGGAGCTAAAGAAAATCAGTTACTTTTCAATTAAAGTTTCAGAGTGAAGTCTGTGTAAAGAGAGTTTAGCTTCTGGGTTTTGTGTAAACCCAACAATGCAACAAGTATTCCAGCATAATTACTGTTATTTAAATTAAGTATTAACTTCCACTCTAAAGGTACTGTCAAAAGTGCTTTATGCCTGAATATTATCTCTGTGCGCTCGAATACTACCTCCCTGAAACATGTTTAGGTGTTAGGGTCAAAATTATTTTAATACAGCTAAATTTAAAACAAAAGCCATGTATACATATTTAGTGTACATTATGGCAGGTCTTCCCTTGATGCCATTCAAATCTACGACTTCAATCTTCCCGGAATCAATGAGACTGCATACAACACATGCCTTAAAATACTTTTAATAAATCATCTCATTCTTTACCATGGTTTCTGGCCTGCAGCCTAGAGCATGTCTCCAGAAATGTGCCCATCCTCATGACCCCCACCTCTCCATTTTCCCAACTAATTCTGTTATGCTAAGGATTTGTACACAGTGTTGGCTAATCCCAATATTTCCCTGGAGCTAAATCTAAGCCATGGCCGACTCCCAGCACAAAAATATCTTTCTCCAAAAGCCCTTTCGCCCCCTTCAGCACTCATACACTCATTGGTCCTGACATTTTCACTTCAGCCATGACAAATGAGCTGATGACTCTGATGTGATTGTACGGGAGGATGGCTTTATCTAAAGATATATCATTAACTCTCATCACCATCTCCTAATATGGCTCTTCTGGGTTAATGTGTTGTGAAAATTTGAGGAAATTTTTGTGTAAATATATGCACTTTAAAGAGTAAGAGACCAACTTCATCAAAAGGAGAAAAGGGAAGCCAGAGTGGACAGGATCAGGGAAGGGAAAAAAAAAAAAAAAAGACTAGCATTAACTAAATGTTGCTCTGGGGATTTAAGTAACTCGACTCAACCTCTGCCCCAGCAAACCAGCCATCTGACTGTCTCTTAAAGGCCCCTTCCCCTCCAGAGGGGCGGCTGGATCAGAGCATAATCTGTGAAGTGGCAAAAATAAAGCTTCTCAGATAAACACGGCTAATCAACCTGCAAGCCCATTTCTTTGTTTCTACCTCCCTCCTCGTGTAGGACAGATTTTAATTCTCGAACCTTTAATTCCTTATGTTACTAAATCTCTCTAAATTCATTTTAATGGAAAAAGGGATTGTCAAAACCCATTTCCTTCCGAGGTCATTGTCTTCTTCAATTAGAAAGGAGCAATCTTTTTCTGACCATTATTAAATGTGAAACTCTTCAAGCTTTAAAAAGAGGGGAAAGGGAAACTTTTCCATTTAGCATGAATGCCACAACCTTTAGGTTAAGTTAGAACCCAGGTTCCAGTTACACAGTTCTCGTTATACTATGGAGTGTACAGAGGAGATAACTGTTATAACCTCTTCTGTCAATTCATCTGAGAACGCTCAGCCAATCAGAGTCGACTGTAGCATAACAGACCTCGGGAAAGGAGGTCAGGCTTTGAGGTAAAGTGCTATTCACTACTGGACCATGCAAGGAGCTCTTTATTCCTGTGCTTATTGGCATCAGTCCCCCTTACTAGAGCAAGAACAAAGCCAAGTGCTCGTGTGAGGTTTATGAATAAATCAGAGGTGAGCCACTTTAAGGGCTGCCCATGACTTCCTTGTTGACAGTGAGCACTTAAACAGGCTTCTATGACCAGTAACTTCTGGCAAACCACAATGATTCCTAATCTGCACCCTGTTTCATTTCAAGAACTAAGTGGCCCACCCCATTTTTCCTGCAAGTTTTCACCTTTCAGGCAATTCTTGTTCTATCTCGAGCAGTTTAGCTTTACAATCCCAGAGCAGTCAGCTGGCTCTACGGTCATCATAGAAATTGTACCAACTGAAAATCTTCCTTTGCTTGGAAGAATCCCACAAATGAAAAAACTCTCCAGCATAACAGAAATTATTCTCATCTTAATATTATAGAATCTTTGGATATGGGAGGAGCTCAACCAACTAAGTTGAAAAATGTTAAATGATTTGCTGAAGGAGACACACACACACACACACACACACACACTAGATTCTCATTGTCTGTGCCCTGTATTTGTGTGATATTTCCTGGAAATTTCTCTGAGCTTCAGTTTCCTTATGGGTTAAACCAGGGGATTGTGCTATATCCCTTCCGACTCCAACAAGCTATGGTTCTAATACAAAAACCCATTTAGATTGTGCTGGAAGATAGTTTTCCCTATGGAATTTTCCAAGACAGACCCAGATGTTTTTAAGGTTGCATTTTTTTTCAATACCCAGATTTCAAGAGGAGAGGCAGATTCCAGTACTAGAGTAAACTGAAGTGTTTTATTTATGTTTTTAATTAACAACCATATTTTTTCATGTATTCATGTATTTATTGAGGATATTTACCAAGGATTTGCCAGTATTGTCCAACACTGTGAATACAGGGATTAAACAGACATGGGTGCTGCCCTCATGGAGACTGAAATTTATTTGAGGGGAAACTTAAACAAGCATCATGAAAAATGCTAAGATGCTAATTATTTTCTTCCAATGAAATATATCCTACCCTATCAGTATTCAGTAAATGCTTAGCCTTAAATAAACGTGCTTCAAATAAATGGTTAAGTCCAGGGCCACTTATAAATGACCAGAACGTAGGCAAGGCACACACTTTTATTTTTAAGAAAAACTTGAGCAAAGATTGTGAACTAAATATATATTATAAATGTCAAGCGAAAATCAAACTCAAATCTGGGAAATTACTATCTAAAATACACTTTTTCCATAATAATACAAAGAATAATTTTAAGTGTGTATCTTACATGTAACACAATGGGAAATTATTATGAATTTAAAAATCAAAAAGAAAAACCATAAGAGAAATAGATTTTAGTTTAGAGGATCGAAAAATTGTGTTTATAAATTTATTAACCCTTATCGTGAATCTTATCACCTTTGAACCTAGGTCGTCCTCCTCTGAATAATGCACTCCTATAGAAAGATAAAGGACTGTGATGTCCTCCATGAGATAAGCCAAGAGGAGACTCATAACTTGGCTATAAATTTCCCACAAGAAAATTTAAGGGTTCTATAATATTACTGGGTTATTAATAACTGGATCTTTTCTCTAGGTTGGTATAAATTTTTGTCAGCAGGGTGTCATGTAAACAGTATTTATTCTTCTTTCATGGCATATCAAAATATCATAAGATCAAGTATATAAAAAGGTATTGCTATGACATCTAATCCAGTTTGGGGAAAACCTCTAATTCAAAGGCTTTCAAACAGGTAGGGTCAGCTTCAATACTGAAATAAGATTTGTGGTCTCTTCTATTATTGTATATAATGGACAGTCTGGAATTTTGAGTTCCTATGGATAGACTAAGGTCTGAATTATTTTAAAACTGTTTCTGTTCTAATTTGCTTCTTATAAAAAGATCCCAGAAATGCATTAAAATCATCTAGAAACCCCTCAAAACCAAAGCAACTTGTGATGATGGAGTAGCAAATAATGAGGTGGAGGCGTATCCACCTAGATGTCATCTAGGTATTCGTCAATGAGAAAACATGAGAAGAAGGAGACTACCCTTTGGTCCTACCTCTTAGGCATCCCCCTTGACTAATTCCTATCTCCCTCCCTTGTCAGGGAGAGGGGCATCTCTATTCATAAGGTCTATGTAGATTTGCTTTATCAAGTACTCTTCAGTAGAGCATTATATCAAAACCAGCTATTGACAATAAAGAAAAGGAGAATGAAGGATATCAGGCCCTGTCCACGTTCACTTATTTTAATATGTCCACAACAGTTTAGCCTTAGGTAAGCTCTACAGCAACTCTGAGATACAAACGAGGAATGTGAGGCTCAAAAAGATTAAATAACTTTGATAAGGTCATCTATAACAAGAATTTAACCCAAGTGTCTTACAGATCTAATAAGATTTCTATTGGTCATTGAGTTGTCAAAAATTGGAGTAGATTTTCAAATATCTAAGACTTAAGTTAAACAAACTCATTTAAAAAGGAAAAAGGAATCCAAAGTAAACAGAATCAAAAGAATGTCTGGTTTTAAACTAAGTGTCATTCTTCCTCTACTTTATGCTGCCTCTAAAATGTCACAGCTTTGTCTTTACTTTCCCTCCACAAAATAAAAACCTTTCTTCTTCACACTGTGTTCATTGTTATCAAGAATACATTTTAAGTCACTGAGATCATAAGTACTTTTAAGAATTGTAGACTCATCTTGACCATACAAAGTACCTAACCTAACCTCCTACTTAACACAAAGACATGCTTCCAGTCACAGTGGTAAGAGGCCATCCAGATTCTACTGGTCTCCTTTCAGTAACAGAGAACTCACTCTCTCAGAGGAGACAACATCACTGTTGGATTATCATTGCACATTTTCCTTTTCTTCTCTTCCCCATTTCCACCACATTTGTATTCATTCACAGAACAAACCCTTTTCTAAGCAGCCAATATAGTTGAGTGACCATTGGTCCTAGAGCTGGGACAGCTGAGTTCTTGTCCTGACATGTTCCTACCTTGCTGGCTGACTCAATGCTTACTTCTCCAGAATTCAGTATGCCATATTTTAAAATGAGCTGGTTGAACTGAAGAACTATAAGGAAGTTTCCAGGATTTAGCCCTTTGATAGTTTCCAGTTGTCTTACCACCCTACCTGCTCTTTTCTGTTGCGATCGTGTTGGCCACTTCTTAGAAAATGAAAGAAATTTAGTCTACAGAGGAACACTGCACAGGCTACCCCTATAAACACATCTAAAGAGGAAAGAGAGACATTAACATGGAAAAAGGGTAGGGGTGTGTGTGTGTGTCTGCATACACACTCCTAGTTTGTATCTATTAAACCAAAGGAGATGACTCACTCTCCATTCATTAGTGGGCTCAGGAAATTTTAAGTATGAATTGCTTTATTCCTAAATGTATGGGGGAAAAGTACTACAAACTATATATTAGAAAATCTACATTAGTAAAGCCTTTCAGGTTTAATAAAGGTACTTTGGGATATGATTGGGCTTCTTCAACTTATTCTTCCAATCAGGCAAACTTTAAGATTCCTTATAAACTTCCTTCTTAGAAAGTTTTGTTTTGTTATTAAGAGTACAACCAGGTGGCATACACCAGCTCATATGTTTTTGTACTTTAACATTGTTAAAGCTATGGATTTCCTTTCTTCTTTACAGTGAAGGAAAAGAATTTTATGGACAGTTATAAAATGCATATTTTAACCCAAAAGTCGATTTTCCCTGGTTAAAATGATTTAGATCTGAGTAAATGCCTGCAGAACACTTTCTGTTTTTACAGCTAGAACACAATGGAACCTATAAACTTTGTCCTAGAGGTACGTGCTATAATGTGTACCATTCAAAAATTATCAACTGTGCACTGTCGTCTCCCCAGGACAAGCAAACATTAGAAATGATCAATCATCTAAATATATGATGCTAGTGTGTGAACCCCTGACCTGAATGACTAAAACACCTACTCAGGACTTGTCTTGGACCATCAGGGCATTATGACACATTAACCAAGTCAAGCTGCCCAAATTCTTAAATTGTATTTGTTTATTTTTTCAATCTCTAGAATGTTAAAGTGGCTGATTATACCAGAGACAAGCTGCTTGCCAAATATGACTTTAGTGTCAAGCCATTTTTAGGTTGTGTGCGTACATTCAAAAGTGCCCCAAAATGGCAAATATTTTAGTTCACTCACAAACCTTGAAAAGAATAGGGGAGTGGGGAGCGACCATTCCTGGACTGAGGATTGTATGTCAAACGTGAAACCGTATCAAACTTTCAGGGCGACTTGTGAACCTCTGAAACTAGGGAATTAACAGAACATCAAATCCAGCAAGATCACAGGGGGAACAATCCATATACAAGAAAATAATGCCATTGAGCCCTCATTAAAAGACCATTTTGTCCTTAGCCATCAAAGACTGTGAGTGCACTAAGATCTTGGTTATATCATCAGGGATAACTAAAACAAGTGCCAAGAGAAATTGTGCACTTTTAGTTCTCACATGTGTCCATCTGTTCACATATAAACATATATTCTGCTTTCTGTCTGATTCCTTAAAATCTTGATATCAGAATACCCTGGGCTTTTGCCCATTTCCTAAGAATGCAGACATCACATAAGCTACTATTAACCCATGTGTGATCCACTTCCATGGTGGCTGGAAAGCTGCCAGTTACAACACATGGTGCTTGGTTAACAATGTCTTAAAATATAAATGAATTTATTTTTTAAATTAACACATTTTTCTTATGGAAATACCTTAATAAGCCCTGCTGCATGTAAAAGAATAGCTTCCATGTGGATTTTTTTTTTTCTTTTAAGATTTTTGCAAGCATATCCATAAAGTTAACCAGGAAAGTTTCTGAAACAATCCAGAATTTCTTGACAATTTTTCTAAAGGGCTCTAGTAAAGAATTTTGGTGACTTTATATAACAAAGATCAAACAATTTTCCCTTACAATGTTCTGTACTCAAGAGGCAACGCTTACACTTTAATTTATGTGAAAACACTTCTGATTCCGCAAGTTTCCATGTAACCATCTTAACAGTACTGAATAGCAACTGAACAGTTAAAGTGATGAGGCAAATAGAAGTTCTACAATCTAGTAACGAAACAAGTTAGGTTAATATCTGGCGGAATCTTTCAATCCTGCTCTGGGGTAGCCTTCAATGGCTCATTTGTGGTGACCCCAAGCCGGAAAGAGCTTGTTTAAAATGTATACATATAAATAATTATCCACACTGTATTTGATTTACATATGTACAAAGGAACCAATTCCCACCTTTGAAAGTGTCTTAACACTTATGGTATTTTAACTGCCCTAATTATGGTTGAAGAAACATCATTAAGAGCCCTGATCATGTCAACTGATAACCAGTTACAGCCCTAACTAGTGACAAGGGAAAACCCCACTGCAAATGTTTCCAAGAGTACTTAGACACTTTCAAAAAGACTTATCTCTAAGTGAAATACACAATACTCCTACAAAGCAACATGAAAATGAATTAAATCCTAAGAAAATAACTCTGTATCCTCTTCCACCAGCCCCTCCCAGCCCGAGAAGCTGATAGGCCACTCCAAACACTTAACATTGCCAAAAAATCAGAATACACAACTCTTTCCCAAGTGAAGTGTTCTACCAACTGAGACAACTATTTATAGCCGATAGGGAAGGGGATGGGGGAGGGAGCACCATATATTCCATTATTAACTACATGAGATATCCACACCATACTATTGGCCTCTTCTGAAATAACTGTTTTTGCCAGCAAAGTGCTGGGAATTCTTGATACCCAATAGTCAATATTTGGCTAGCCTAGCATGTTTCTGAAAACTCTTCTATATACAAACCTCTGTTTATCGTCCTCTAGCTGCACTATTGTCATACATATTACTTCCCAGTGATGATGAAAACTCAGGGCATCTTATAAAGTTGCTGAAATCTGAGCCCCTGCTTGTTTTCTCAAGTCTTGGACAAACATAACTTTAGAGCGAGCAGAGCATAGGCATAAAGAAAGAGGAGCCTGCATTTTCATCTTCCTTTCATCTCGGTCATTCAGTCAGCCATTCAGAACCCTATTCAACAGAGCTTTTCATTATGCAAAAAAATGCTAATCCTTTTCCGATGCTTTCACACTTGTATAAACCCCCATTCCTTCAACTGAAAAGCAATTATATCAGTTTACCTTTCTGTCAAAAACAGGATTAATATTCCAATAACAGAATTTCCTTTCTTCTCCTATCTTTCTGCTTTAGGAAACTAGAGATTATTAGTAGAGGCATTCGTAGAACAAGAATACATTATTTTAAATATGATTATGTGAACCAATGAGCGGGAAAAGGAGAAGAATCATAGGGAGGAAAAGTCCTTCAGTTACAGCAGAAACTCTTTTCTGTGACACAACTG